>NC_142938.1:2349881-2394881 GCF_046866305.1 Octopus bimaculoides | reverse complement strand
GAAAGAGAGAGAGAGAGAGAGAGAGAGAGAGAGAGAGAGAGGGGGAGAGAAAGAGAGAGAGAGAGAGACTGTCCGAAAACTGTGGAAATATTTACCTATTCAAAACTATGAAAATATCTACAAAACATTTCACTTATTTTACTCTTAGTTGAAAAAGCCTAAAAAGACGGAAACCGGTACTAAAATGTACTTCATAATAAAATTATTTTAGCATTTTCTATACGACGGGCTTCGTTCAGTTTTCGCCTACCAAATCCACTCACAAAGCTTTGGTCGGCTCGAGACTATAGCAGAAGACACTTGCCCAAGGTGCCGCGCAGTGTGACTGAACCCGGAACCATATGTTTGGGAAGCAAGCTTCTTATTCTTAAAACAAATATAAGAGACTATTTGAACACTTTCTTCCTACCTTTCATCCAGCTTTGGATCCTGTCTGTGATGACCACCCTCAGCGAATCCCAGTAATTCGGACTTACCGTATATCATTCCTCAAATTATCTTTAATCGACCTCTTGGGCCCTAAACTCCTGTAACATTCACTTCCGCCCTCACATTTTGTTAATGTTCAAATATATAAATATATATATATCACGATGTGACCTGATACCAGTTGTTTCCTCGTCTATACTTTTATTCTATTATACACGCACCTGCTGGATGGAATGCCCTCAGCCAATATTCGTTAGGCAGTTATCACATTCCTGCATTTTTAGTTGCAGTTCAAGTTGCACTAATGGCATCTGCCTATTATCTTGCGTCTCAAACGTACTATTACCTGAATTAAATACGTGCTCGCGCCTGTGTATATGCAAGAGGTGCAAACGTAGGTATACAGTAAGTACCACATCGATGTTAATTCATTAGAATTATTAGCACATTCAATGATTTAGCCTCATTTTTGATATTTTCATTGTCATTATTCATATTACATTTATCGTAACTTTTAATTCTTTTGATAAAAAATAAATGTGTATTGTACATGATTTCTTTTTTCACAAATGTTAGGCAAAAATATCACGAAAACTATTACTCAGAGTTTCACGTTCTTGTTCGTCGGACAGTTTTGTTTAGATTCTAAACAAAACTGTCTGACGATTGGGAACGTGAAACTCTGAGTAACAGTTTTTGTGATATTTTTGCTACTTCTTAATAAAGCATATTACTCTACCCCTGGTATTCGAGTACTATTTTCCCCACTTCGTTTCGCATTTATGTGCTTACTCTGGTATGTAGATAGATAGATAGATAGATAGATAGATAGATAGATAGATAGATAGATAGATTGACATGCATGTATGTGGTGGCAGTGACGGTGGTGGCGGTGGTGGTGGAGAGTGAGGCTGATGGTGGTGATGTAGTGAAAGTGGTGATGGCGGTGTGGTGGTTGTGGTAGTGGCAGCGGCGGAGGCGGTGGTTGTTGTTATAGTTCAAAGTCATTCATATTTTTAGGAGAATCTGTCAAAATCAGATCTATTAAAACAAGTGAATATCGTTAAAGTATTATTGATGGCAGATTCAACCATTTATAGCCTAAGTTCAAATCTTGCCGAGGTCAACGTCATCTTTCATCCTGCAGGGGTCGATAAAGCAAAACACCAGTCAAGTAGTACAATCGATATAATTGATTGTACTCGATTTAAAGATCAATATCGTTATGTCTGTCAGAAATCAATATTACTGGCAGATGAAGGCGGCGAGCTGGCAGAACCGTTAGCACGCCGGACGAAATGCTTAGCGGTAATCGTCTGCCGTTACGTTCTGAGTTCAAATTCCGCCGAGGCCGACTTTACCTTTCATCCTTTCGATAAATTTATGTATATATAAAGTTTAAAATAAAAACATGTACTGAGTTCGATTCACTCGACTGAACATTCTTCAACGCAGTGCCCCAGCATGGCCAGTCTAATGTCTAAAACAGGTGAAAATTACAAGATAATGAAGTAATTATAAATAAGAGCGATAAAGTCCTTCACGAATAACCCTGCCTGAAATGTTGGAATTTACCCCTGGATAATTACAGCGAAGGAGCGTGGCCTAGTGGTTAGGGTGTTGCACACTCAATCGCAAAATCGTGGTTTCGATTCCCGGACGAGGCGCAGTAAAAGAGTAACCCTGAGACGGATTGTCATGTTCAAGGGGAATGCTGTTGTCTTGGTCAGTTATACGCCATGGAAAACCTAACCCTTCTGGGACTCGATACAGTTATGTCCTGAGGCCGAAGAAACCTTATTGCGGTCACTCTAAATACTAGAAACAACAACCAAATACCTCTGATCGCGTCGTACCATCTTAAATAAGGCAGCAATGTATTTTTCTAATGTTATCCTATGCATACCTGACAGCAGCGATTTTCAGACCAGTCTCCAGCCCAATATCAAGGAAAGTTTAAACCCAATCGAAGCCAAATATTTTATTCTACTCCTCGTACTTCGCTCCGTTTTATTTAATTTTTTTTATTATTTGATTATTTCTTTCTCTTCAATACATTTGATACAAAGTCAGAACGTTTTGGCAACTGACAGATGCTAATTAACAACAATACAAACGCCAATCAAAGAAACGATCTTTTTACGAGAGGTCTGGTACTTCACCTATGGCAAGAAGTAATCCTGTTAACATGATTGACGACAAAGGTTGATTTAACAAAGGTTGGCAGTTGTATTCCGATTGCTTCTCATCTGCCGAGTGGTGTTGAATCATTTCTTCATTTGATTCACTTTTGATTCGCTTCCCGCCAATTCTCATAGGAACCAACTTAGAGTTGCAAGTATCTCCAGATACGTCACGAAATTAACGAAAACGCTTACAAGATCTTCTGCTACGTATGCATGTATGTATGTGTGTATGTATGTATGTATGTATGTATGAATGTACGTGTGTATGTATGTGTGTGAAAGAGAGAGAGAGAGAATAAGTTTATATGTAAGTATATATATTATGTATACAAGTATGTGTAATATGCCAATATAAATGGATGTAAGTGTATATTGGTGTGTATATATATATATATATATATACATACACACATATATGTATGGCATATATATATACATAAATATAGGTGTTATATATATCTTATATATATATATACACACACACATATATATTGTATGTATATATAAGTTAATGAACGAATGTACGTACGTATGTTTGTAGATATGTGTGTATATATGAACGTATGTTTGTGTGTATGTGTGTATGGATATATGTTTTTGTCGTTGTTGTGGTTGTCGATGCTGTTGTTCTTCTTGAGAGCCTTGTCAGTCCCGACTGATCAACCCTATTAATGAAAAGCAATCCAAATATGACCAACCTGCATTATTTGAAAGACGTGTTTAGGACTCTGTGCGCCAATGCGTCCTTATGTTTTCCCAAGTCCGTAAGGCATGATTTTAAGAGAGATTTAGCTGCTATTTTTAGAAGGTCGACAACCCACAGAAGCGACCTCGGTAACTGTAACCACAAATCTTCTTCAAACCATGATAAGCAAAAAGAAGGCATTAAAGTATTCCTAGATACCTCTAAACCGTTGGGATTGTCACGGCTGGAATACTCGTTCCCTTAAAGTTAGCTCGATCATGGTTAACCCGGAGCTAAGCTACAATAACAACCATTAGACACAACGAGCAAAAAGGAAATTTATACTCAGCGTATAGACCTGCTAGAAAGTGCAGTCAAATCTAAATCAAATCACACCCTCCCATTTTCAATACAAAGGAGACCACTGAAGATTGTGTAATACCAGGTGCCCCAAAAACAGGCGGGTTGGTCGCGGTTGGATTAATTCTAATCATAGGTTAGCTCTATCAGAAATGACCTGGGGTTAACAACAATAACGCCAACAACAACATTATTAACAATTCATAAAAGATTCATATTTTATAAAAGCCCTTTTTGTTTTCACTGAAGCTGTGGATGTTGGTGTTGCTGTTGTTATTTGTTGTGGACGATTCATTCGTCTAAAAAAGCAAATTCTTCAAGGCGATGCAACAGCATGGCCGCAGTCTAATATCTGAAACAAAGGAAAAACGCTAATAAAA
The DNA here is from genome assembly GCF_046866305.1 of Octopus bimaculoides. Taxonomy (NCBI): domain Eukaryota; kingdom Metazoa; phylum Mollusca; class Cephalopoda; order Octopoda; family Octopodidae; genus Octopus; species Octopus bimaculoides. The sequence continues at coordinate 2,390,841 of NC_142938.1, read as the reverse complement.
GATACACACACACACACACACACACACACACACACACACACACACACACACACACACAAAGCACATACACACATACACTTACGTGTCTTTATGTATTTCATAACGTTATCGGATTGTCATGATTTCCAAGAACGGAAAACTCTCAACAGGAAAACTGTTGACGTTTCCCTGAAAACAAGTGAGATTAATTTTGCAAAATTCACAGAAGTTTTCAAGTGAATTTCCCCATGGATGCTGGTGTGTGTGTTAAGACATTAGCAGAGACCGGTTTCAGAATAATCACCTGTCTAGCGTGAAGTTCTGAGGGTTGTGACATTGATCTCAGAATTATCTTAGAAGTGAGACGTAGTTTTATTGAAGTTTTAGAACATCAATGATATACTATACAAAAATGTATATATATATATGTATGTATATATATATATATATATATATATATATATATATATATATATATATATATATATATATATATATATATATATATATACATATATATATATATACATATATATACATATATATGCATGTATAAATATATATATATATACATATACATATATATGTGCATACATACATACAATCATTTATAAAAACATGCCAACATAGTCAATATATATGTGTATGTGTAAGTATATATATATATCCATACATCCGTGTGTGTGCATGTATACATACATACATATATAAATGTGTGTGTGTGTGAGTGTAAGAATGTGTGCAAACATCCTAGATGTATGTAGCCATCCATAAATAAATGGATTTTTTATATTTAACGAAAAATACAAAACAGATCACAAAGACATTCTTGAAAGTAAAAAAATGTACAGACTATGGGAAATGACAATATTTCATATGTATGTGTGTGCGTGTGTATGTGTGTGTATGCATGTGTGTATATGTGTGTATGTATTTGCATGTATATATATATATACATATGTATATATATGTATGTGTAAGGATGTATGTGTGTATATATGTATGCATGTATGTATGTATGTTTGTATGTATGTATGTGTATGTATGTGTGTATGTATGTACGTGTGTGTGTATGTATGTATGCATGTATGCATGCATGTATCTATGCATGTATGTATGTGTGTATGAATGTTTGTATGCATGTATGTATGTATGCATATATGCATGCATGCCTGCATGTATGTATGTGTGTATGTGTGTATGTATGTATGGACACATACATATGTATATATTTATATATATATATATATACATATATATATATATATATATATATATATATATATATATATATATATATATATATATATATATATATATATATATATGAATGTATACATACATGTGTGTGTATATACATATATAAATACTTACATATAAATACATACATATATATATATATATATATATATATATATATATATATATATATATATATATATATATATATATATACATATGCAGACGTGGTTATGTCATAAGAAGTTTGCTTCCCGACCACATGGTTCCAGGTTCAGTCCCACGTAGCACCTTAAGCTAGTGTCTTCTACTATAGCCTCAGACCGACATAGACCTTGTGAGCGGGTTCGGTAGACGGAAACTGAATGAAGCCTGTTGTGTATGTATATATATATATATATATATATACACATGAGGGAAAGGCGTTGGTCGATATTACCAAGTACAAGTCAAGTACAGTACTTCACTTGTGCTTGTGGTTTGTATTTTATTCTATCGACTCTGAAAAGATGAAAGGGAATTCGAACTTGACGAATTTACCAAGAAGAAATATGAAGAGTGACATGATTTTACAGACACACTTGAGGGTATCAAATGTATGGTAGGAGACAAAGGTTCTGAGTGGTGCATCAATAATTAGAGGCCTCTACAACAGCAGCAGCAGCAGCAGCAGTAGCAGTAGCAGCTGTAATAGTAGCAACGACATAATGTATGAATGCATGCCAAGCAGACTTTGATTTAGAAAATCCGAATTAATGAAGACTTAAGACCATTTCGAGTGAAAAATAAACGATCCTCTTCAGTGAAGAATTTAACAACCTCTTCACGATTTATAAGTGTCTCGTCTCCATTAATTAAGGTTATTGTGGTTATCACATCAACTATGCCAGCACATGCTGCACACATATACAAGTGCATATATGTGGTTGTATCCGTGCATGCATATATAGTTTTATATATACGATACATATTATATGTTATATATATATATATATATATATATATATGTATATATTACTTCAAGTTTATGTTGTAGTAGTAGTAGTAGTAGTAGTAGTAGTAGTAGTAGTAGTAGTAGTAGTAGTAGCAGCAGCAGCAGCAGTGGTATCACCACCAACCGAGCCCCACCGTTAATCGTAGTAGCAGAGGTAGACTGCGTTTCGTGGGTGCTAAATATGCTTTTTTTTGTGTGAAGTTTAATTGATGTATATCTAGGTTTTATATAATACTTCGGGAACGTAAAAATATATAAATATTAGATAATAGCGAGGGATGTAGTGTTAGTATCGAATAACAATCTGTATGCCTTATGAACGTGGATATATTATAAGAACGCCGTAATACAGTGGTATTCGTCTTGAGACGTTTATACTTAAAAGACTTTATACTTAAAAGTACAGAATATATTCGGTAATAATACTGCTTCCGTCGCTGATATTTAGTATTTACCCAACCTGCCAGCTATTTGCGAGACCATGACCTGTTTTCGTTTCTTTATATCAGTGGAAACGAAGTTTAGCCAACATACGCTGATAGCAGATGCCCATTGCTGCTGATGAAGCCCAAACACGCTGAAATTAAGTGATTTATCAGTTCCACCGCCGGTGCTGGACAATTTTCGTCTGCAACCGATATTTCTATGCTTTTAAATACTAAATGCTTCAATGACAGACTCTCTCAAGTCGAATGTCACAGTACTAACGCCGATTTATAACAATACATCCACGTTATGTAGGATATAAAGATTACTATACATAAATACACTTGCAAATATTATTTATTTAAAAATAGTTACGTGCTTAATGTGGATTTTTTTCCCGGGTGTTAGAATGTGTGAAAATATTGAAACCGTAATTTTAATTCTGTTACTTCGATAAAATACTGTTTTTAAGTTTTACTGTTGTATTTTCGTATAATTCTAATTTGACACGTGACACATAAAACAGAAGGGATTCTATCATAATAGTTTATTCAGTAAAACTCTGAGGAAGGAAACATATCTTGTTCTGTAGTTTGGTTGTTTGACGAAAAGATGTTTGCTTGGCTCAACACAGAGCTGACCGTGCGAGGTGTCAATTCAACTTCAGCAGCCGCGAGGGACTGTCTTTAGAAACTGAAGATGATTGAACCGGAATTAAATAAATATTTGATAAGAGAAGATAGTGGATGGAATTTTTGTCTGCTATTCTTGTATCGTTTCAAAGTTTTGGCACATCTGAATTTCATAACGACATAATGGATGCGTCTCCTTTTTGTTGCAGAGTGTGAAGGGAGACACCAGTGGGCTGAAAAAAAGGGAGAGAAATTCTGTTGGATAGCTAGCAACAGTGTTAATGTCAACTATTTTGCTCACTTCCGCTCACATGACTTTAGCGAACATGACACTTAGGTAGCAGACACCAGCTGAAGGAGGTTCGAAATGGAATCGAACCGGAATCACTTGGCTGCTAAACGAAATTCGAACCTACAGTTCGGTTTATAGTTTCGGTTTATAGAAGGACGAAATATGTCTGTGTGTGCATGTGTGTGTGTATGTAAGTGTGTATGCTTGTGAATGTATGTGCCTTTGTGTGTGCATGTGCGTGTATGCGCAAATGTATGCATGTATATGTAAGTACGAATATATAATATACATAAATAGGCATACACACACGCACGCACGTGCGTGCTCATATATATACATTTACTTGTAAATTACTATATACATTATGCCATGGATGTATATATATATATATATATATATATATATATATATATATATATATATATTTCTGTACTTCTCTATCGTGGTTCTTCATTCATCTTATCTCCTCTCTTTCTTTCTCTCTCTTTCTCTCTGGTTCATTCTTTTCATCTGTCTTTCCATTACAATCCTGTCATGTCTTCATTTCTCTTCAAACTCACACACACACACACACACACACACACCACATGTTCCCCTATCCTACCTCCTATTACTCATTCATACACCCTTAAAACCATGGAATCTGAAACATTAACATTTCCCTCACCACGCCGCTTTCGCTCAGATCAAGGGTGTCCAACAGTCATGTGACGATGCGAGGCGGCGCCGTGCGGCCGCTCTGTGGTTCAGTCATGCGCAGAATAAAAGGGACCACAAAGCACTATCAGACAAGTGTACATCACTTTGAGTAAAGACATTTCCAAGGATGATACATTTTACATATCAATGGTCATTATTAAATGTGGTCAGACGCGGGTCCTCACACGCGCGCGCGCATACAAAGGGACGAACGCTCAGTCATAATCTTTTACTTGTTTCAGCCACTGTGCTTTGCCATGCTGGAGCAGAGCCTTGAAGTGCTTCAATCGAATGAATTGACTGCGGTATTTATTAAATGGACATAAACAAACACCGGGTATCAAGTGGTGACGAATAACAGACACAATACACGCACTCACACACACACGCACAAGCATATATATATATATATATATATATATACAGAGAGATAGAGAAAGAGAAAGAGAAAGAGCGTGGAGGGAAAGAGGGATTGTCAAGTAGGCTGTGTGTGTGTGTGTGTGTGTGTGTGTGTGTGTGAGTGTACGTATACAAAGAATAAGTCTAAAAACTCTTTAAGGCGGTGCTCCAGCATGGCCGCAGTCAAATGACTGAAACCAATAAAAGAATATATATATATATATATATATATATATATATATATATATATATATATATATATATATATATATATATATATATATATATATATATATAAATCATCTCTCCCTGTAATTCGACCCTCAGCATAGGAGTCTGACACGAGAATGAAGCAAACGTCCCAGCCACATTGTAATGACGACCGAGTTACTCATTTAATAAATATATAATTACTTTGATGAGGATGACGTCATCGCCAGTACACTGCCTCCACCACTGCCACTACCACTGTAGGCCATTACTGACAGCACTACATCTGAGATTAAAAACTAAGAATTACTTTCACTACCACTCTAAGCGAAATTACAACCACCAACTACCACCTTTACTAATACTACTACCAGTACCACCGCTAGTGGGACATGGTGCTTGATCTCTTAGCAAATAGAGAGTCATAGGCGCAGGCGTGGCTGTGAGGTTAAGAAGCTTGTATCCCAACCACGTGATGTTCTGGGTTCGGTCCCACCTTGCACCACCTAGGCCAAATGTCTTCTGTTATAGCCCCTGGTCGACCAAAAGCATGTATGTATGTATGTATGTATGTGTATATATATGTATATATATATATATATATATATATATTGATAGAAATGGCAAGACAACAAAAGAAGGAAAGAGACCTTGATATTATGTAAATATAGGAATTTTACTGGAAATATAATATCTGACAATTATTCGGTAGCCATGATAAAACTCCGAGTTACGGATGTAGCGGGCGGAAACTCACGCCAGCATCTCTTCAGTTATCGGGCCATCGAAAAAAATGCCATGAATTTAGGCATGTGGCGGGGTCTAAGCTGCTTTTCCAGATGAGCCATCTTTCCATATCACAAAACTGGCCCGATAACTAAAGAGATACCGGCGTGGGTTTCCGCTCCGACATCCGAAACTCGGAGTTTTATCATGGCTACCGAATAATTGTCACATATTATATTTCCAGATGTATATATCCTAAACGATTAGGTGAAAAGCGCTTTATTTAATATGTGACATTAATAAAAATCTGTAAATGTACAAACATCCAGATTTCTGAGCACCTTAATTTTTATATATATATATATTTATATATATATATATATATATATATATATATATATATATATATATATATATATACATATATATATGCAAAGGTATGAGGAACATAGTATCCAGAAGATCCAAGATAGCAGGTAACGCAATGTGTTGTCTATTCTGTATTTTTTGGGAGTTTGTTCTTAGTGCTTGCTCTTAGGCAGCACAGATCAGAACTTCCGCTTCCGGTTTTAAATCACTTTTAGTCATGCCCAGCCATCTTTTTTCTCTGTCTACCTCATCTTCAACATCCCTATGAAATTGACCACGCATTCTTTTCTTTTTCTTTTCTTTCTTTTCTATTATTCATGAAGAGTAAAATATCCTATTAACCTTGTCTTGGTTCCCTGATTCATTTGTTATTTTAATTTATTTTCCAGAACCCATCATCATTATTCACCGTCTAAAACCTAATGAAAGTGTCCTCGTTGTAAGTCCGTTGTTTCTTCACTCGTTGGCCAGCTGTAAATTTTCCTACGGCGGTCTAATTCAAAACGTTAATATCACATTGGTCATTGAGAATGAATCGAACACGGTTATCGAAGAAATGGACCGAGTATCTCTTACACATGGAGAGTAAGTATTGATTCATTCATTATTTTAATGGCTGAGTAACTGGTTTAATACTTTATTGAGTGATTGATTGATTGATTGATTGATTGATTGATTGATTCAGTGAACTGACTCAGTATTTTTTAATGGTTTAGTTAGAAGACGAAGGGAAGTACTACTGACTCATTCCAGCTTCCATCGCTGTTGACGTAAACGGCGGAAGCTGTTCCCTGACCGGAAATGCAGTCCCGAAGGCTTGCAACAAACTGGACTCCATTGAAGACACACAAGAGCCAGATGATAATATTAAGCGGAGTGAAGGCGGCGAGCTGGCAGAATCGTTATAGCGCCAGGCAAAATACCTGCCGGTATTTCGTCCGTCCTGAGTTCAAATACCACCAAGGTCGAATTTGCCTTTCATCATTTGGGGTCGATAACCTAGGTTCCAGTTGAGCACTGGGGTCGATGCAATTGACTCATCCCCTCCTCCGAAACTGCTGGCCTTGTGTCAAAATTTCAAACCAATATTCAACAGATTTGCCTATTAAGTTTACTACATCAGAATTGATTCACCGACTGGCCGGCTGGCTGGCTGGTTGCTTGGCTGGCTGGCTAATTAGTTGTTAAACTAATTAATTAAAGAACGGTGGATTGAATTTATTGCGGTATTTATTCCAACTTTGTGCTTTCTGAGTTCGAACCCTAACGAGGTCGACTTTATAAATATTCTGGAGTGTGATGATCGTCAAGCCACATTGTCTCGGCTGCGTTCTGGTTGTTTGTGCAAGGGATAAAGTGCCTTGTTGTTTTTAGCTATAGACCTTTACTTTGCGAGTTCAAATCTCACTAAAGTCAGCTTCACTTTACAAACATCTACGATCGAAAACATAAACTAAGTCACAGCAACATAAGCAAACCAACGCCGGTTATGAAGTTGTGTGATGGATAAATAGAAACGCATACACACGCACACGAATATAAGCGACGGGCTTCCATACAGTTTCCGTCTACTACATTCATTCACAAGGCATGAGTTAGCCAGGTGCTATAGTAGATAAGTACTTGTCCAAGGTGTTGCGCTGTAGGATTGAAGCGAAAACACATAACTGCGAAACAAGGCGTTCAACCGCAGAACCAAACCAACTCCGCTACACGTCTGAGCCCGATCTGTCAGATATAATCATATGATTACGTATAGATTGGACTGTTTATACATGTACACATGTATGTATATATATGTGTATATATATATATATATATATATATATATATATATATATATATATATATATATATACACACACATACATAGAGTTACATAGGTACGTATATGTATACATATACACCCATCAACATGTATACACATTTATATATAAATAACTTGCATCTGTGATCTTTCTTTATTGCCTATATGTATGTATGCATGTGTGTGCGTGTGTGTGTGTGTGTGTGTGTGTGTGTGTGTGTGTGTGTGTGTCTAGTAAACTTGAAAATAATAAAAGCACAAAAAAAGGAAACTTCGATGACTAAAGCGAAACCATATAACATCCGGAGTGAAGTAATATCTGAAAATACGTAAATGCGGCGAAAAAAAGAAATATCAATGTGATATTTTTATTTGTTGAAAATGCCACTATTTAAATAGTGAAGCTTTACGTGTCAAGCTTGGGGCAATGAATCATAGAATCGTAATGGTAGAATCGTTATGTCTGTCTAGAAATAATTCCGTAAGTCCTGATTCTGTAGTTTTTGTATTTTCCAGATTCTGTTGTAGCTCCGTCCTACTTGAGCTCTCTTACGCAAGTTAGCTGCTAGGACGACGCACAGGGCCATGGCAAGATCCATGCTAGGAATATAATTATGAGAGCATATTCGAAATAAGAGAATTCGGGAACGGAGCGGAGTGAAGGATGGAATCGCAGAGAACCGAAAGCACAAGTTCCGTTAGGCCAGACATATCGCAGGTTTCACAGACAATAGGCGGACCCGCTCAGTCGCCGAGTGCTATCTAAGAGATCGTCCAAAGGAAAGGCAAAGGGGCCGATACAGTTTGGCACCAGTGGCATCGCAACTCATTTCTACAGCAGAGTGAACTGGAGCAACGTGAAATAAAGTCTTGCTCAAGAACACAACACACAGCTCGGTCCGAGAATCGAACTCACTACCTCATGATTGTGAGCCCGACCCTCTAACCATGGAGCCGTTAAACAACAACAATAACCAATATAAGGCTCTCTACATGGTTACTTGTTCTGTTAGAAATAGCAGTCAAATCTTCCTGGCTCACATCCAGTTGTCTTAATGAAAAGATTCGCTGGATTATGTTGTCCTACACACACCCTAATGAGACGTGATGGCCACGGTGGTAATATCTTTCACCATTGATTTGCTTGATCCTGGTTGATCTGAAGTTAAATAATAACAACAACAACAACAATAACAACGACAACAGTAACCAATAGAGGGGGGGTCTTTAATGATCGCCTGGTCTGTTAGAAATAGCAGCTAAATCTTCCCACGCTCCACTATCTTGAATAAGAAAGAGATAGTACTTTGAATACTGTTGTCTTTCACACTTTATTGAGACGGTATGGTCACGGTTGGAATACTTTTGACCATAGACCTACCTGAGTGTGGTTGATCAGCTAAACAGCAACAACATCGATAACAACCAATTCTAAAACCACAAAACTTCGAAATTTTAAAAGTATTCTAAGAACTTTCAGCATTTTTTTCGTTAAATTCTTCTCTTCACTTTTGAATAAAGCAACATGTCTCTTATGTGTTCCATGGAAATAATGTTTGTCCATTTTTGGTAAATTAAATTTGTAAAAGCCAGGTGCTAAAGGTGAAAAGTTTCCTAGGAACAATGTTTAGAATTTGACCTGGAATTCTGTTTCATTGCAAAAGATAATTCTGTGTCTGAGTTTCGTATTTTTTGGTAGGCTTATTCGCGTATGTTTACGTGTATATATGCATGTGTAGATAGATAGATAGATAGATAGATAGATAGATAGATAGATAGATAGATAGATAGATATACCATTCGCACCGAAAGCCTCTCTCTATATATATATTTACGTATATGTGTATATGTGTATGTGTGTGTGTATACATATCCATATGCACGCATGTATATGTATAGGCACATGACTATATTTATGTGTGTGTGTGTGTGTGTTGGTGCATATGTATGCACATATATAGCCACGTGAAAATATATATATGTGCTTGTACGTATGTATATGCACATGTATATCTGTATACGGTTTGTGTGCAAGTGCGTATAAATGTGGCTATGTGTGGATATTTATGTGTGTATGTACTTGCGTGTGTGTATATGTCAAGTTAACTCTACTTGTGTTATGTATAAATGTGTGTTTGTATGTGCACGCACACACACACACACACACACACACACACACACACACACACACATACACATACATGTACTCTAGGTATAGAGACACATTTAATAGCAACACATACATATAACATATATGTGTATGTATATATATATATATATATATATATATATATATATATATATATATATATATATATATATATATATATATATATATATATATATATATGTATATATATATATATATATATATTTGTGTGTGTATATGTATGTATTATGTATGTATATACATACATGCACACTCATACATAAAATTTTAGATTCTTACCCAAGAAAACGTCTACATGAAACGCTCACACACACCTTACGTGCGTGTATATTCGTGTGTGCGCACATGTATGAACGCATGCATACAAATGTATGAAAGCACACAGGTTATATAACCATACGTTTCTATACATACATATGAAAAACTGGTCAACGCAACTACACTTAGAAAATGTCCTAAAACACAAACGCACACACACACATACACATATACACATACACACACACACATCACTCTAACCTGAACGCGCTTCTGATGACTGTATGGAACTGCAACGACTACAACCAGACCTTTGGTCCTCGAATAGCGATGTCTCTGACAGAAGAAGTCTCGGTAATGAGTTTGGATGAAACAAAACAGATTCCATTTTTGAGACTACCAATTACCAACCCCTACCCCTTCTTCCTTTCTCTCTCTCTCTCTCTCGCTCTCTCGCTCTTTCTCTCACACGCACACACACACCCTCCTCAACACCAAACCTCACTTAAATGCGCTAACAGTTACGTCAATGCACATTTAACTCTTTCTGTAAAATAATTCTTTCTTCGTTCTTAACATTTCTCTCTCCTTCACTCGCATTTTTGCTATTTCCCACTTTCATTATATCTGTTTCTCTCATTCGCCCATCTCTCTCTCTCTCTCTCTCTCTCTCTCTCTCTCTCTCTCTCTCTCTCTCTCTCTCTCTCTCTCTCTCTCTCTCACTCACTCACTCTGTCTCTCTCTCTCTCTCGCACTCTCTGTCACACTTTCTCTCTCACACTCTCTCTCTCCCTCTCTTTCTCCTATCTACCTATCTCTCTCTCCTTTCTGTCTTCCCACGCATGTGTGTGTGTGTGTGTGCGTGTATGCATGTGTGTCACGTATGCCAATAATGAACAGGATGGAAAGTTGTACTCAATAGATTTAACAAAAATTTACGATAGGGGCCTCCAAAGCCGGAAGTTTGAGAGGAAAAAGGGAGTGAGCGCTCCTTTACCAAACCGCGAGAGACCAATGGCGGTTTTGTTCAAAAACGAAAGAAAACATCCGCAACACATTATGTTAATATTTATTAGGAGTCAGTAGAGACGCTGCATTCCGTTGCTTTTCAGCAACAGGGGTCAATCACGCAACATCGTGCGATACCGGTTGAGTCTAATTTTGGTACTTGGGGGATGATCAGGTGGTGGATAGTGTCGAACTCTTGTAGATTGGCTTCATGCTTATGCTGGTCGATGCAACTATGAGAGAGTGCTCAAGTTTAACCCGCTTGTGCCAGGAGGGACTAATCTTCATCGATTTTGCATCGAGATTTGATAAGCATGCAGATCCAATAGGTTCTCCGGACACACGGAAGTCCCTTAAAAAGAATAGTGTCCAGTGACGGCAGATATACAGTATCCCGGACCTCCTATTCATCGGTAACGCTTGGCAGTTGGAAAAAATTTGCAGCCAATCATAATCTACAATGTCTTATTTCGTTAGTATACGTGGTGTCTGTCCATAAAATTCTAAGTTATGGCGGTACGATTAGCTCCACCATTTCTTAGTTTCGAAATGTATTGTAAGAGAGGAGTTGAGTGCTCTCTACACCTCAACATAAAGTAATGTATTTGTTTGTTATATCGGCTCTTAAATGTAGTGAGTCCCGTACAATTTTTGTTGAGATCATATAATCTGCAATTGCTCTGTAAACGACTGCCTCAGAGAAGCATAATTCAATAAGTGGATAGTTAGAAGAGTGGACACAATAAAATGTTGACTGTTAAAACAGGGTGTGTATGAGTGTATGTCTTCGAGGATATCAAATATAGAAAGAAACTATTTAGATAAGAACACTTAGCTTTAACATTATTCCTTTTAAAAACTTTGAGAAATTTATGCATATTTTGTAGGTAACCATTTTGTGGAGGAAACAAAAACAAACAGTCTTGCGAAACCCTTTATTTCTACTCCATAATAGTTCTCTCGTGAAGACAATAAATATACCATAAACTTTTTTCTTTGACCGATTAAGAATCATCATGATAGAAGAATGAGTTTATAAAGCTCATTATTATCATGGTGTCGAAGTACGGAAAGGTAGGATTCTAAATATAGAATTAGAATATGTAGAGTGGCTGATATTTTCAGTATTGTTGCAACACTTAATAACGATGTAACTGCAGTTCCATTCTATCAGTCTCGTGGCATTTCTAATCCAAAAGTTAATCGCATAGAAATATATACATACGGATTAAATCCAGATCACATTTGAAGAGATTTATTAACCATCACCTAGTACAGGAAAGCAAATTTATTAATGGACATATGCATACACATCTGTGCATATATATAAAACGCATATGTAAAAATACATATGCATATATTTATATATACGCACGTTTACACACGCGCACAAACACACACACACAAACACGCACACGTTTGTGTGCGTGTACAAACTTGTGTATAAATATGAATACGAATATATATATATAATTTTGAACCATATATATATATATAAGGGTTTTTTTATGATAGTGTATAGAGGAATATATTATTCAAAAGAATTCCAACTCTGTTTTTTATGTTCTATTTATATTCTTATAAAATTAATGTAGGATATAGAATGTGGAATATATAGTATATATAGTAAAATGAAATGATGTATTGAATGTCTTATAGAATAAATGAAATATTGTCCACAAAATAAATTAAAAATTGTCCACAGAAGAGGTTTAAAGAATTTTTTAATAACTCATTCTCGAATTGCCCCTTTATTGGTATACTAAACATTGTGTACGAAAGGTATAAACTCAACATAACCTTACGCATGCCTCACCTGTGGGGCGTGTGCCCCACGTTGGGAAACACGGCTTTAGAGTGTGCTTTTTTTCCAGATATATTATCCCCTGACGATGTATATACTATATATATATATATATATATATAGAGAGAGAGAGAGAGAGGTTGGGCTGAAAGGTTCCTACGGTGCTCTCCAGTCATAGTGAAGACAATCCATTTAAGAGAAGGAAATCTCAGAAATAAAAAACGTTCAACGAAGAATTGCATCAAGCTTTCGTCGACCCCGGTGGCATTTGAACTCAGAACGTAAAGACTGACGAAATGCCGCTTTGCCAGGCGTGCTAACGATTCTGCCAGCTCGCCACCTTGCCAATAGCAAATATTAACAGTGGCTGCAATGCACGTTGATGAATACTGCTTTGTTAATGGTGTGTTTTATACAGTAGACACAACAGCTGGAATACTCCATCATCTATTTGTGCCCTTGTTAATAAAATTTTAAATATTTTGAATCCTGAAGAACTGACATGACGAAGCTATAATGTGATATCATATAAGCTGCCACTCATTGCAGCTACTAACATCATTTATCACTGCATGTATTAGCATGTGAGGGTCTCCCCTGGTTACTCTGGTCTCCACGTGTTATAAGAATGATGCTTTTCCATGAGTTGTTTATTTCTTGACATACCGGTTTCTACTCGTTTTCCAAATTATTTTAAGAATTAAACAATTTAGGTGACGAGCTGGCAGAAACGTTAGCACGCCGGGCGAAATGCTTAGCGGTATTTCGTCTGCCGTTACGTTCTAAGTTCAGATTCCGCCGGGGTCGATTTTGCCTTTCATCCTTTCCGGGTCGATAAATAAAGAAATGTTGGATGAGAAAGTATTACACTGGTTCACAGAAACCTTTGGTGACCGTTACATCTTCACTCAAGACCGGGTTCCGGCAAACAAATTCAATTTGACACACAGGTGTTGTAAAAAGCATCTCAGCGATTTCGGGAACAAGAGAATATGGCCTGCCTCAAGTCCAGACATCAATATCATGGACTTTGCCATCTGGTTCATCATATAGAGTAATGTTTCTGCTTGCTCCTATTTAAACGTGTCAGATCTGAAGAAAGTTCTTCTGTCTTCATGGGTCAAGTTGGATGAAGATGAAGTATTGCGCTCATGCAACTCAGTGACCGCTCCTTTGTGTGATCAAGGCGAAAGATGGTCATTTGAAATGTAATTATTACAATGGATTTTATATATGTATATATATATATATATAAGATAAGATAATAAGAGTGAAAAAACTACAGAAGGCTTGTGTTACATGGTTAAAGTATATATTTAAATTATGTCAGAAAAATGTTAGAAAAATGTTATAAAATCTTTTTGGTATATAAACATTGTATTTTGAGAAATAACCGGTTTCGTGTTGTCTTTTCAAATTTCTCTACTTCATTGTAACGTGTTCGCTCCAGTCTGAAAAAGAAGAGTTCTAGATAGAGGGAGGTAATTAGGGATTTCTTCCGGTATAGGGGAGATAATCGAAATCTAGGAGGTGGTAGAATTTGATTAATTTACCATGGTTTTGTTCTATATTTTTTTCCTTTTTTCTCAGTGGGGTGATGAATTTCCTTATTTAAATGTGTTAGCAATGGTTAAGTTTGGGTTTGTATTTTTGAATGAAAAAGGTTTCCTTATTTAATCTAATCTGTGTTGGTGTTTTAATGGCACATTGATAGAAAGGAAAGACTATAAATTGTGGTAGCATTTGTTTTGCGCATTTCTCAATATGATCACTAAAAGGTATCATTCGGTATTCTGGGCATGCAATCTGCTGGCGGTGCAGAGTGCATCTACGTCTGAGTGATAATCCTGTGGACCCTATGTAGTTCTCGTGGCAGCCCGAGCATCTTATTACATAAATAAGATTTTCTGAGATATATATATATATATATATATATATATATATGTGTGTGTGTGTGTGTGTGTGTGTGTGTGTGTGTGTGTGTGTGTGTGTGTGTGTGTGTGTGTGTGTGTGTGTGTGTGTGTGTGTGTTATAGATACAAACACATATACATATAATATATAGTGAGAATTTACAAAAAACAAAAGACGCTTCGCCTACGCTCTTCGACATACACGTATAAATGTATGTATGTGTGTGCGTGTGTGTGTGTTAGTGTATTCCTGTGTGCATCGTATTTTCATGTCACATACTGTTTGACAGTCATATTACACAATGCATATATACTCGACATACATGCACTGTTTAATGACTTTATCGATTAGTATTGCAGGGCTAAATGCCATTTTAAGTGTTTGTTTAATTGCCTTAGTAATTAGGAAGAATTTTTGTGGAGAGAATTTTAAAGCTTGTTTAAGGAAATAATTTGTATTCTTTTTTTTTTTTCATTTTTAATTGGTTTTCGTTCATTATTTATTAATGTGAAAGACAATTTTAATAGTTCTTTTGGCATTTGGTTTAGAATTTTGTGTTTTTGCGTGAAAATATCAACGTGGTTGATTGTCTCTGGTTGTCTGTGAGTTTGTATGTATCTATTTGTGTGTGGGTGTGGGTGTGGGTATGAGAATGTGTGTGTTTTTATAATATTGCGTCTATGTTGAGTGAGCCTAAAATTTATATTGTTGTTCAAACATACGAGTTTATCTAGATGGATATATGGATGCGTGCGCGCTGTACTGTGTGCGCACACGCATATGCATGCACACTCACACATATGTTTATGCGAATATATGTGTGTGTGTGTATGTGTGTGTGTGCGCGCGCGTATGTATACAAATATATATATATGTATATATATATATATATATATATATATATATATATATAAATATAGGCGCAGGAATGGCTGTGTAGTAAGAAGTTTGCTTACCAACCACATGGTTCCGGGTTCAGTCCAACTATGTAGAACCTTGGGCAAGTGTCTTCTATTATAGCCTCGGCCCACCAAATCCTTGAGTGGATTTGGTACACGGAAACTGAAAGAAACCCGTCGTATATATATATATATATGTGTGTGTGTGCGTGTGTGTGTGTGTGTGTGTATGTGTGTGTATGTACTTGTGTCTGTGTTTGTCCTCTCACCATCGCTTGGTGTTTTTACGTCCCCGTAACTTAGTGGTTCGGCCTAAGACATGCGTGTATATGTGTACGTGTGCGCGCGTTTTTGTGTTCCTGTATACATGTGTACGTATGGTACTAATGACGTGTATTTGCATGATTGTGTGTGTATGCCACCTCTCACTTACATGTATGCGCTTGTATTTCGTTTCACGTGCATCGAATGTGTGTTGTACACGAGTCTTGATCTGTGTTAACACGTGTGCGCTGAACTGCATGTGTTGTTTTCGGTGGCGCTTCAAGGCTTATCTTTCTTCTTCTGTGTACGAATGTGTGATCGTATGTAGAAAAGTGTGTGTGTGGTGTGTGTGTGGTGTGTGTGTGTGTGTGTGTGTGCGTGTGTGTGTGTTTATGTGTGTGTGTGTGTGTGTGTGTGTTTGTCTGTGTGCGTGTGTTGTTTTTATATTTTTGTGACAGATTTATTTAAGACAGGTGAATGTTTTCCCTTTGTCCTCTTACGATGTGATCGCTTCCGGTTGGTGTTTAGTAACCAGGAAGATGTCAAATACATATCGACGTAAGCAGTCGGTTGCTTTGGTATTTCACTATGAAATTTACATCTAAAGTTGAACATTTAAAAAGTAGCAAAGCGTGGTCGGAGTGGGGAGCCCATTGCAATGCCATGAACTTTGTGTTGGTTTTCACTTCATAACAACGGAAATAAACTTCCGTTGTGTAATGTTGCAGTATTTTGGGAGAAATTGCTTTTGTGCTGACGGTTGTGATAATGGTTGTATGATAGAGTATGGTTTAGGGGTATTGATGATATAAATACTTTAAATATTTCTGTAAATGGAGCAATGGCAAACTGTGTTACTGCATGTTAGGGTTCTAATTGGTGATGGTGTGCAGTATTTTTGTTCTTCTTTCCTATATGACTGCTACTGTCGAGGTCTTTCCGTGTCACCAGTGTAAGCGCTGGTTCATCAAAAAGCCAATTAGACGACAGCTTCTGCGTAAGGTCTCATCTCGTTGACTGTCTGTCTATGTGTGTGTGTGTGTGTGTGTGTGTGGAAGCGCAATGGCCGAGTGATTAGGGCAGCAGACTCGCGGTCGTAGGATCGCGGTTTCGATTCCCAGACCGAGCGTTGTGATTGTTTATTGAGCGAAAACACCTAAAGTTCCACGGCTTCTAACCTAGATCCAAGGCTCCTTCATTGGAATTTCAACATCAACAACAGGGTATTTTTGTTTGTTTGTATGTATGCATGCATATATGTATGTATGTATGTATGTATGTATGTATGTATGTATGTATGTATGTATGTATGTGTATGCATATCTAAACATGTCTTATCTCTATGTTTCTAGGTTCAACAACACAGTGGTAATCGGTGAGATGAAAGATGCATTCAGAATCGGATTTCAAATTTCTGTGACGAATAGCACTAGTCCTTATGCAATATTTAATTTCGTGGCTTTCGACAGCTGCTCCGATGGTAAGTACACTCTTCAGTTCTTAAGAAAAGTTCTTGTTTCAGTCATTAGAGTGCGGCCATGCTGAGGCACTGCCTTGAAGGAATTTAGTCGAATGTATTTACACATTTGTGTGTATGTCTTTCTGTCTGTACTTGCCCTCCACAACCGCTTCACAACCGGTGTTGGTATGTTTACGTAAATTAGCGTTTCGGTAAAAGAGAACAACAGAATAAGTACCAGGCCTTAAAAAACTACTGGGACCGGTTCATGTGACAAAATTCCTCAAGTCGGTACTCCAGCATGGCCGCAGTCTAATGACTGAAACAAGTAAAATGATAAAAGATATACATGTATGTGTGTGTGGGTGGGTGTGGGTGGGTGGGTGGGTGTGAGTGTGTGTGTGTGTGTGACTATGTGTGTGTATGTGTATGCATTTCTACCAACGACGCTGACACGTTTTGGCATGCCATGTTGCAACGGCAGCGTTAGAACTTGGGCCCGCAGCCCTTGTTACAACGTTGATATTGAAATGTGGAAAACGCCATTTAAATAATAACGCTGAGTTTATTGAATTCAGATATCAGAATGGTCAATCCTCTTCTATTCACTTTCGAAACCATAATTACGAGAACGTTGTTCTAGCAAATAATCGACGCCAGTAAAAACCAATAAAGTAGTAGTAGTAGTAGTAGTAGTAGTAGTAGTAGTTACAACAACACCAAAACAACAAAACAGTA
Source organism: Octopus bimaculoides (assembly GCF_046866305.1). Taxonomy (NCBI): domain Eukaryota; kingdom Metazoa; phylum Mollusca; class Cephalopoda; order Octopoda; family Octopodidae; genus Octopus; species Octopus bimaculoides. The sequence continues at coordinate 2,372,556 of NC_142938.1, read as the reverse complement.
ACAACAATGATATGAAATGTGAAAAGAATTTAATCCCAAACATCAGGCACCAACGAGGAACCTCAGATATATATATATATACATATATATATATATATATATATATATATATATATATATATATATATATATATATATATATATATATATATATATATATATATATATATGAATAAATATATAAATAAATAAATAAATAAATGAATAATTAAAAGAGCTGATTATAAATGAAACAAAAAAAAAAGGTCCGATTTAAGTGACTTTCATCTTCTCTAACAAAATTGTTCCAAATTTCAACTATCTCCAATCATTTATGAAAGAGCAGACGACTATTTTATGAAGCAGCAGACGATTAGATATAAAGCGCTGTTGGCGCCATATTGTGACCGGTCAAATGCCTTGAAGCTGATGGCTCTGAAGACCTTTGTAACTCCTATTAAGTCATACGCTGATTAACAGGCCCTTACATCTTATGACATCACTTCCTGTTAATAGCTCTCTCGATTGTTGGGGATTTGTATAATACAATATTTTTCTGTAAACGTCCGTATTGTGCTTTTCTAGTCAATTTATTCTCAAATTTGTTGAACGCAAGCACATATATGTCTGCGAGTGCACATGAATGTGTCTATGTGTTTATGTATGCGTCAGTATGTATATGCATGTGTATATACATACATACATGCATATATATATATATATATATATATATATATATAAAATCCTATTATATCTGCTTTGTAATATAAGTCATCGAACTAACACTTGAAAGTGAATCATATCATTGTCTACCGACTGTATACGCACATACACTCTATTTATACAATATAAAATAATACACACACACATACACGCGCGCGCGCGCACGCACACGTACATTCTGTCATTAGACTGCGGCCATGCTGGGACACTACCTTGATGAATTTCTCGTCGAATTGTCGATCCGAGTTCCGTTTTTCAAGCCTCGTACTTATTCTACCGGCCTCTTTGATCGAAACCGTTAAGTTAGAGGCTGTAAACAAACCCAAAACGGTTTTCAAGCGGTGGGGGTAAATACAGGCACAAAGAAATTCACATAGATATAATCTACAGATAAAGTAAAAGATGCTCCTTGTATGTGCATATATATACAAATAGATATATGTATATATGTGCATATGTGTATATGTATATATATATATATATACATATACATATATACACACACATACATATGTATATGTGTATGAATGTGTGTGTGTACACATGTATGTATATACATATATGTATGTATCAATGCATGTATGTTTATGTATAAGATAGCCTTCCATCTACACTTTCCGCCTACTTAATACTGTTCACAGACCATTGGCTAACTCGAGGCTAGAGTGGAACAGATATCCACAAAGCACAGCGCAACGGGATCGAATCTAGTGATATCCAAACTAAGGCCTTTACAAAAACGTGCCTAAGCTTGCCCCTTTAATAATGTCTCCCGAAAACCCCTACTATTATTACCATTATCATTTCTTTTTTTATTATTATGAAATTCTTCCCAGATCAACTTTGCCTTTCATTCTTTCGGAGTCAATAATATAAGTACCAGTTGAGCACTGGGGGGGGGGTCAATCATGCTGGCCTTAAGCCAAAATTTGAAACCGTTGTTGTTGTTGTTGTTGTTGTTGTTTCTCAGACTGGATCACCATCATAGTATTGCAAAGAAGCATCTTTAATGATCTACTGTCGACAACAGTATGACAATAATAGTGGCTTTTTTTAACAAATAGAAACCTTTGTGGGGATTGAACTCGCGTAGCAACTAAATGTTCACAGGATTTCGTACTGCATTCCACTGTTTCATGCAAGCCTCTGTTTCAGACACGCCACCATGTCTGGCCCTTCCTCATTTCCGGCGCTCCACTTTTTCAATTGTCATCACTGTCACATTGTTTCTCTCATCTCATAAAAACCAAAAGAACTCGATAAATGTCTATGGTTTGAGTCTCATCTTCTAATTTTCTTGAGTGTGTCTTTTTGAAATCATTTCAGAGACTCTTTTCTGTCCGCTTTACGAAGTTTCTTGCAACGATCTCACTTGTATTTCTCGCGACCAAAAATGCGACATTGAACAGAACTGTGAGACTCTAAGAGAAGATGAAACAGGATGTGGTAAGTTTTGTTGCTGTTGTTGCTGTTGTTATTGTTGTCGAAAAGGAAAGTCGATTGTACGGCGGTTACATTGATATTATGTTCGGTCACGTTGTTCCATATTCCCACGTGTAATACTGTTAGTCCTTTTTATTTTAATTTACTTCCTTGAGAAGAAATATTTCCGTAGAAGTTTTCTAATCATAGGTACACGAACCATAAATACGAGGTCTGATAATACATACATACATATATATATATATATATATATATATATATATATATATATATATATATATATATATATATATATATATCAGGACTGTTGCTATGGTAACAGAGCTAAAGTATGCAGAGTGAAGCTGCTCGGCACAGATTGACCTTGAACTTTGTCGCGCACGCACAATGAGTTATAACGTTATGTTGCTTGTAGCAGTGCTTGGAGGTAAAGTGTGTAGAGTATGGTCGTCTCATCACACCCCCAGAGTGACCATGGCAGGGAAAATTGAACAGAAGATCGGATTTCAGCTGCGCAGGACCTCTTTGGTTGTATCGAGGAAGACGAGCATTTTCTTTGAAAACGGTAATAACAGGTGACGAATTATGAGTCTATAACTATGACCCCGAAATCAAGGTTCAGTTTTTGAAGTGGAAGACCCCAAGAAGATTTCAAGACGCTCAGGAAATCTTAGAGAATTCGACTTGCTATACACAGAAAGGAGTTTCATGAATGTTTCCATCAGTGGAAACGACGCTGCATAAAATGTGCGGCTTTCGAAGGAGATTACTTCGACGGGGATTAACTGGCGATTTCAAATATGTTATAGCTTTCTTCCTATAATGCTAATCCCGATATTTTTTTAAGCAGACTTCGTATAAAACTGTTGTACTCACCTCGTTTTATTAATATGTAATTTGTTCCTTGAATACTTATATACATACACACACGCACAAACACGCAAATATAAATCTTTGTGTGTGTGTGTGTGTGTGTGTGTGTGTGTGTGTGTGAAGGCGTGTGTCTAGTGGTTAGAGTATTGCATTCATAATCGCAAGATCGTGATTTCGATACCCAGGCCGGCGGTGCAATATGTTCTAAAACGAAACATTTTATTTCCCATTGCCCCAGTCCACTCAGCTGTAAACGGATAACCCTGTGACGGACTAGCATTCCGAATATTGTCTTGCCCTCTTAGCCAGCGTGGTGGGGTGGTGGCAACATTAGAAAGTTACAACAATGCGAGGAAGTACATTGTAACAGCAAAGTGAGCTGTTGTTGTTGTTCGGCTCCAAGTCCGCACTAAATGAGCTCCAAGTCCGCACTAGATGAGCTCACCTTCGGTCCACAAAGCATTTAAGCCATGGACCTTCCGTTTTATTTTCAGACAAGCTAGGACTCCCCGTTTATCTGACTATGCTTAACATAAAAGGGGTTGATTTGAAGAAGAATTAGCTGCTATTGCAAGCAGTTTGAGCGATCACTCTGCGGTCTCCTCTCTTTTTTTTTTTTTTCGTCTCAAGTTCTAAATAGGCAATCTTGCTTTTTACTGCAATCACACGAGAATAATTGAAGAATTATTTCATGGCTTGCAATGTTGGATTAAAATCTATTATAGACAGAAAGGTTACCTGCAGAGAGATTCCTTAGAAAGAATTCCTCTAGATTTAATGCTATCCTTAGTTGAGATAATAAGTATCGCCGTAAGACGGCGATCTGGCAGAACCGTTAGCACACCGGGTGAAATGCATTTTGTCCCCCTTTACGTTCTGAGTTCAAATTCCGCCGAGGTTGACTTTACCTTTCATCCTTTTCGAGTCGATTAAATAAGTACCTGTTATGCACAGGGGTCGATGTAATCGATTTATCTCTCCTATGTATTGCTGGCCTTGTGTGTCAAAATTAAAACTATTATTAATCTCACGTTACAGACGATCTCCCGAGATGTGCCCTCTGTTCATTCGAGGAAGACTTCTGCTGCTGGCGAAACTCCCAATCTAACAAAGAACTGAAGTGGGTCCGCCATTTAGGATCTACACCAACTGAAAAAACAGGACCATTCAGTGATCACACAAGCGGATCAGGTAAGTTCTTATGCAGAAACATCATTCACTGACCATTGATTGTGTATCAATGTAGCCCAGGGCTACACAGCTGATTGTTAAACACGGCATTCGATGTGTCAACCTCACAGACAGCCGACATATCAATTTAGTTCCGTACATTCAGTCAAGTTAATTTCTTATGTGACAAAAAGACTCTACACTTACTTTGAAGAGCTTCGGTTGCATGCCAACATTCCATTGTGATGTTTCCTTGTAAAAACAATGCAGATATTTTGTATAATCATTGCTGAAAACCTCAGACAAAATAAATATCGTCTTATTTTCTCATTCTGTCTGTCCGTATATTTATCTCTCTTTCTATAGAGTTATTAATGGTTACCTCCATCCGATTCTCGATATAACTACCTGCCTGTCACTCTTCCACTCGCTTTCCCTCCTTCTCTCCCTCTCTCTCTCCCTCTCTCTCTCTCTCTCTCTTTCTATATATATATATATATATATATATATATATATACATACATGTTTATAAGTATGTATGTATGTGGGTGACCAATTGTTCTGTGTGTATATGCGTATTCGTGTGAGAGTGAATATATATATATATATATATATATATATATATATATATATATATATATATATATATATATATATATGGTCATTCCTCTTATATGTATGTAATATAAATTTCTGAATCTTCAGATATTTTTCAATATGCTAGGCCACTGGTTTAAATTGATATTAATCTAACATCAATTTTTACACTTATTATTTTAATGTATATATATATATATATATATATATATATATATATATATATATATATATATATATATATATATAAACAAATAGTAAATGAGTATATGCATATATATGTACAGGTATGTGCATACCGACATCTACCTGTATGTATAGGTGCATATCTGGGTACAGGACATTGCAAACAAAACGTAGACGAGAAAACACACACAAGCCACATAGAGAACATTCTTCTTCATCAGCTACCCCCGTTTTAACACCGGCGTTTCGAAGAGCTGGGCAGGACGCATCGTTAAAACGGCTCTTCCCATGGACCGCAAATTAAATTTGTATACACAAATTAAATCTTGCCATGGAGAAATGTAGTGGCGGACAAAAAACAAGACAGGAAAACAAACAGAAAAGGCTTTACAGCCAGACGAGAAAAATTATGTGTGTATGAACGCTGTGAGGCACGAACTTGAAAAGTAAGGACGAAGTAGTTCGCGTGTTTGCTCGGCGATAGCCAAGGAAGAAAAGGATTATTGACCGGAAGCATGTGACCATGCCGGTGTAAGTGGAAGAGATACATATATATATGATATATATACATACATATATATATATGCATACATATAAATGTGTATCTGAAATTACTGTTTATATATCTATCTATATACATATATTATACAATATATGTGTGTGTCTGAGTGTGCGTGCGCGCGCGTGTGTGTAATGGTGGTGAGGGTGATTGAGGGCGTGTTCTATTGAAGGCATTAAGTGTTTCAGTTAAAGTTTTTTTGTTAAATCGACTTTTTTTATATTTTGTCTACCACCCTTTAATTCATAGCTTGGTAAAATAACTTGTCTTCGTCCATAAATGTTTCCACGACCTTTTTCGACCTTATCTTTTCATAAAACAGAACATATGTATCTCACCTAATCACAACTAACAGTTAGATATTTCTACGAAAACACCCGCATGAAAAACTCTCCCTTCAACACGAAACAGCAGACATGCAGACCACAAACTATACTTTGGAGAATCAATATAATATACGACGAATTTCAATGTAAGCAACATGAAAGTTGTAAAAGTTTTCAATCAAATTATTACATTAGACAAACAAGTGAAATATTTTCTCGATGATAGCAAAACATTTACGACAAGGACCCATTACAACACATTATATTACAGCACACGAAACAAGTAGATAAGAGACTATTAGTCGATAACACTACTAGCCTATGTGGAATTGTACACAAAGTGGACTGGAAAATTAACTCTTGAAAGTTTATTCATAACAAAATACACGCGAAAACTAAACAAACGCATGAAGCACACATGAAATGAATGATGAAAATAGCTGAGAGATAACCTTTGAACAATTCTGTAATCCGACGATGATTATTTTAGGAGTCACACTATTGTTACTATAAGCTCTTGCTGCTAAATACAAAACGCGGTGCAACGTACCATCACCATCATCATTTCCATTCAGAAGATAAGGTCAGGAATGTTTTGAAATGTTAATGGATTTAGAAACTCTATGGACTCAAAATAAACTTTAAAAGGCAACAATGAGAAGCAGTTAATTGAAAATTAAACCCGTACCACAATCGGATCATCAAAATTACGGCTTTGAAAGAAATTTTATTCCATATATATATATAAATATATATATATATATATATATATATATATATATATATATATATATATATATATATATATATATATACACACACGTATATACATATACATATATGTACATATATATACTCGTATGTATGTATGTGCGTATATGTATATATATATATAAATATATATATATATATATATATGCATAATAGATAGATAAGGCATACAGACAGACAGACAGACAGACAGATAGATAGATAGATAGATAGATAGATAGATAGATAGATAGATAGATAGATAGATAACATAAGCATTTGTATAGCGGTTTTATTGTCTTTACTCTCGTGTACCAATATACTATTGCCCTTCTCTCTGTATGTTTATTTACTGATATACACAATACGCAACACACACATAACACAAACAAAATTACAAACACTACCACGTGTAGATATATAATTGGCGAGAGGCTGCTGTGTGTATACGCACAGACAACGGTATTTAAAAAGCTGTATGTAGTTTTAGAAATATAGATTCTTATATTTACATACGTTTGAAAGGTGCCTTTGAGGTATATGTCCGTAACACATAGCTTCTACTTTTTATTATTTTCTCAGAAAAAAACATATTTGTGCCACTTGGCTAAGAGTATATAATTACGGAACGATAACAAAATTACACCCACTCAAAATCACTTGCGATACCATATGTAGCTTTAAGCAAGTTTTATTGCTCGCCAAATAAATACTGCAATATTCAGTGAATTACTAGTGAAGAAAATATACCAAAATGTGTACGTTTATCGAAATAAGGCAACGAAATATAATTCGTCCATAAATATTCATAATTAACTTCCAAAATGTATTGATTAATAACAAATTTATACAGAGCTACTTGACAATGAATTAGCCAAAAAAAACATATAATATATACATATATATACGCATATAGACACATAGATATAAGGAAATGCACACACACACACACACACACATATGCATTATATGTATATATATAATATACATATATATATATATATGTTGTGTGTGTGTGTGTGTGTGTGTGTGTATGTATGTGTGTGTGTGTGTGTGTGTGTGTGTGTGTGTGCGCGCGTGTGTTATTTTTCTCTGAGCGGAGGACTTGTAATTATTGAATACTAATCGCAGATATAATTCTATATTATTCTTTAAGACTTTCAGATTAGCCCCAGGAACCATACAACTACCAAACAAAACAACAAAATGGAAGCTATTAGCTGACGTCTTCTCGGATTATCGATTAACTCCAACACTCAGTTTATTTATTTTGCCTGATTTCGACATTTTCCCGGTTTCATAATACCATTTACTCTGCACGCACACACACACACACACGCACATATACGCCCACGCGAATGTGCTCTAACTCTCTCTCTCTCACACACACACATACACATATGAAATATCTCATATATCTGCGACTGTCTGTTTGTGTATGTGCATAAATGTAAATGTATATACATATGCATGTATATATTTTTATGTATGTGTATGTGTATATTAACGTCTGTTTGTTTTTCATGTCGAGTTATAATAAAAGCAATTCAACATTAAACTAAAGAATTACTCTATATCTTTTGTAGAGTGCATATTCCTTATTCATTTACGAGAAGAGCAATGACAGTGATTTCAAAGCTTCGGCTTGCCAGTCTTTCCCGGATTGTGTGTTTGTGTGTGTCTGTATATATACATAGGCGCAGGAGTGGCTGTGTTGTAAGAAGCTTGCTTCCCAAACACATGGTTCCGGGTTCAGTCCCACTGCGTGGCATCTTGGGCAAGTGTCTTCTACTATAGCCTCGGGCCAATCAAAGTCTTGTGAGTGGATTTAGTGGACAGAAACTGAAAGAAGCCCGTTGCATATATATATGTGTGTGTGTGTGTGTGTGTGTGTGTGTGTGTGTGTGTGTGTGTGTATGTGTAAGTATATGCGTATGTATGTATGCATGTATGTATCCATGTATGTATGTGTGTGTATGTATGTATTTGTATGTCTATGTTTGTCCACCCACCATCGCCTGACAACCGATGGTGGTGTGTTTATGTCCCCGTCACTTGCCGGTTCGGCAAAAGTTACCGATAGAATAAGTACTAGGCTTACAAAGAATAAGTCCTGGCATTGATTTGTTCGACTAAAGATGGTACTCCAGCATGACCGCAGTCAAATGACTGAAACAAGAAAAGGAAAAGAATAAAAAGAATAATATATATACATATATATATATATATATATATATATATATATATATATATATATATACACGCGTGTATTGTTTCGGTAGGGTCCAAGATGATGGTTCATCACAATTCTATATTGTAAATCGGTTGACGGGCTCCCGATAAATAGGTTTTTAGAGGGTGATATATAAGAAACAAGTTTAAAATAATGGTCGTTATAGATAATTCCTTTATTGAAGCAAATTTCTGGCTTCAAATTCCCCATCCCCAAATTTTCAGAATTTGTACATTTAGCACCGTATGGCGTTATGTATTCCTCATGAAATAATTTCATCGCTCGGATTTTATGAATTTTTCAGTTCTATGGACACTCTATATTACACTACTTGATAGCCGGCTCCGTAAGAGGAGCTTTATGCGACAATCACACGATTCTCTGAGCCAACATCTTATACTACTCATTTGTAAATGTGTGTGTATGAGTGTGTGTGTGTGTGTGTGTGTGTGTGTGTGTGTGTGTGTGTGTGTGTGTGTGTGTGTGTGCGTGCGTGTGTGTGTGTGTGTGTGTGTGTGTGTATGTGTGTATACAGAGAGACAGAGGGAGACAGAAACAGGAAAGAGAGAGAGGTTTGTCGCTGAAATAACTTGTCGTGTCTCCTTGAAGTACTGTTTAAACGAGATAAATTAATTACTTCGACTATGCCGTACGGTATTGTATCAAACAATTTATTTCACTTTTATTCCTTAATAAATTCTATTTGTAGCTGATATTTTGACGTATAATACTCTAAACGTCAGATATCCTTTAGATACTGCAATGTCGTTTATGGTTGGTCACGTGGCATTCTTCATCCGACAAACTTGCTTGGAAATGAATTTCTTAAAACAGTTTTTTTACTGAAAATATGAAGAATTATGCTCACTCGTCACGCGAAAAGTAAGTCGTTCTCAACCAAATTTTTATTTACAAGGAACACTTTTTAAGGAATTTTATTCTCAAAATTTCACTTGAAATATATATGTTTTCAAAGGCGAATAGGCATCGACAACTAGCAAGCCATGCTACTCCAGACTGATGATGAGCAATCACTCTGAAGCTAGTCTCTGGATGCTGGCATTGCTGGGTGGAGGTGCTTGTCTCTCCTTTGAAAACATAAGGACACAGAAAATGTGTCATGGCCAACTGGAAACGGTGTTTCCTAGGGCTAAATAGCAGTAGCGTTCTTCCCTTCCAGGGGACTGTCACATGAAGTACACAACATACTATCACTTTATATATATATATATATATATATATATATATATATATATATATATATATATATATATATATATATATATATATATATATATATATATACATATATATATATATATATATATACATATATATATATATATATATATATATATATATATATATATATATATATATATATACAAGGCAAGCTGGCAGAATCGTTAACATGCTGGACGAAATGCTTAGCGGTATTTCGGTCGATGAAATAAGTACCACTGGGGTCAATGTGATCGACTAGTCCCCTCCCTCAAATTTCAGGCCTTGTGATTATTGTATATATATATATATATAAAGATAGATATGGCCGGTCTTTGGGGTTACCCAGGATTTCACGTCCATAAAGCGCTTAGCTTTACAGCGGTTCTTCAAAGCCTAAAAGCCGTTAGCATATGGTCTCTCTCGCAAGTGGCCTCTCTTGAAATTGGAGGAGGTAAAAACTTCGCCACTCTGTCAACAACCGCTATTTAATTCTTTTCTACTCTAGGCACAAGGCCCGAAATTTTGGGGGAGGGGGCCAGTCGATTAGATCGACCCCAGTACGCAACTGGTACTTAATTTATCGACCCCGAAAGGATGAAAGGCAAAGTTGACCTCGGTGGAATTTGAACACAGAATGTAGCGGCAGACGAAATACCGCTAAGCATTTCGCCCGGCGTGCTAACAATTCTGTCAGCTCACTGCCACCTTTGGTTTCGTTTTCTAGATCTAGATTTTGGGTCTACTCTGTAGATACGCTCAGGCTTGCGCAACTTTCTCCAAGCCCCAAACTGCGCAACCACTCAATTAGTAGGTAAGACGTGGAACTGCTGTCACATGTAACTAAGAATTTGATAGAAACACACTTAACAAAGCAAATTGGAAGAATGAAATTCATTCAGTGTTTTTAGCTTTAACAAGATTTGACAGTGAAACTGGAAATGCTTTCAAATGAAAACTAAACGACACCGAAATTCTTCATGACATGCGCAATGACGACCTTTATTTATTTATTTATTTTGAAGGATTTGTGAGATACGTTACTCAAATAATGCAATATACTGCAGGATGTTGAGAGGTTCATTATGATTGTCATGATTGCTGTTGTTGTTGTTGTTATATTGTTTACGTCATCGTCAATGTGGTCACGGTAGTCTTCAGTTTATTAGAATGTGTGCCGCCCGGAGCAGCCTTTGGATTTGTCGTCCTACCCTGGGCCCCCACCCAAGTCTGTACAAGCTTATATAGGTAACCGAAAAGTGCCACCTCTATATATGCGTCATCCGGAGTAGATCACCCCGTCGCATCCTCCTCCTATTCCTCCTCGCCCCTCCAACCAAGCTACGCTAGTGGCCCTTTATCTTAATTTCATTTGAAATCCAGGAGACCCATTCTCAGGCTTTCAGACCTAAATCAACTGAGCTTCGTTTCTTTTCTTTCTTTCTGTTTTTATTATCAGTAGGACTATTACATTGTCTATGCGTCCTTCCTTTTGTAAGATATTAAGAGTGTGGCTTGAAGGAAGATTAGCTGTTATGTCTAGCAGGCAAGTCAAGCAACCACTACAGGGAATGCTAGTTTGGCTTGATGTGACGATTAATCTGAGGTTGAACATGAGTCACTTCTTTAATAAGGAATTGCTGAAGCATGGAATAAATTAGCCGCATCAGTTGTTAGCTGTCGAGACACTACATCCTTCAAAACTATTATTCAGACGTAGAGATATACACATTCATAAATACTGTATAAGAAGGAAGGCAAAATATGTCAACTCTAAAACCTATGGCGGCCTTTCACGAGAGAAAGCATGAAGACTATTTCAGTAATCTGGGTAAAACAGGAGATGTCAATGAGCCACTTCTACTTGTTGTATCGCCTATAAATCAGGGTTTCTTACTCTTTTTTTTATCTCTCCACCTGGTTTTCAAAAACATAAAAAAAAGATTCTGAACTCTTTTCTCTCCCCTCTAATTACACAAAACAAAATGGTACCCAGTTTCGGCTTCCTTCCTTCGAATTAATTTTCGTAGTTGAGCAAGATGACTGCCCGATGACAGACGTCTACCAGATAAACTTGGTGGGTAATCAACGTAACATATACAGTAGCAAAGATTATTTCCCGTATGAATCTCGATAGTATAAACCAGCGGTTCCCGACCTTTTCACTACCAAGGACCCCTTTTATTTAAATGAGTTTTCCCACAGACCCCCAGTACTATCTAACTACTGATATGAACTAATGTTCAGAGCCAAACGTCAAGACAAAAGAAATGGTTTGAACTAGTTTGGAGTGAAGCTAAATACTGGAATAGCAGCTTCTCAAACAACGAGAAGAGAAACTGATCTTTCACCGCGCAAAGCGAACAAACCATGATTCAATTTTGCAGTATTGTCGCCATTACATGCTGTCACGAATCGTGGGTATACGCACGATTCGTGACAGCCATATTTACAGCCAGCTTGACTTGATTAGGTGAGAGTTGAGTGCCAAGGCTATGCGAGTGTGGCATTGTCGGTGACAATGTTTAACAGCGTCAATTGCTCAGTTGCTTTTTCCGTACTTTCAGAAGTCAGTCGACATATTTGTAACCGAAAAGCGTTCCATGTTTCTATTTGCAGGCTACTATATTTACACTCAACTGTACACAGATTCGCCATCTTACGCCATTTTGGAAAGTGTGGTTTTCCCTCCGCCACCGCAGCAGACGATCAATAACCAGTCACTTTATTTAAACACCTGCAAGGTTAGAAATCCCATTTATAGCTTCTTGTCATTGCATCATATCTTGTCATTCTTATGACAGTATACGGTATATGTATATATATATATATATATATATATATATATATATATTTATATTGTTGTGTCAGAGAAGAGTCATTCTTTTTTAGTGCCTTATTATTTAACACACTCACCAGTAAAGTTTCCACTTTTCTTTTTTATTTTTCCTAAAATGTTCGTTGCGTCTTGCAACCTTTTCAATAGTTGTTGACTGTGTCCGTTATCCGAGCTCGAATAACCGACACGGATTATTATCATTATTATTAGTAGTAGTAGTAGTAGTAATAGTAGTAGTAGTAGTAGTAGTAGTAGTAGGGCGGTGAGTTGGCAGAACCGTTAGCACACCAGATAAAATGCTTAGCGGCATTTCGTCCGTCCTTACGTCGTTCTAAGTTCAAATTCCACCAAGGTCGATTTTTGCCTTTCATCCTTTCAGGATCGATGAAATGTGTACCAGTGAATCACTGGGGTCGATATAATCGACACGCCCCTCCCCAAAATTTCAGGCCTTGTGCCTATAGTAGAATGTATTATCATCATCATCATCATTATTATTATTATTATCATTATTATTATTATTATTATTATTATTATTATTATTATTATTATTATTATTATTATTATTATCATTATTATTATTATCATTGCATTTCTAGGTTCGATTTTTCTACCACTTCCACGGTTACCATGTGGTTGGACTTATATTGAAAATAGTCAACGTCTGTGACACGAATCAGAGTAAAGTAACCTTGTGGAGAAAATCTGATACCCTTCCAGGTGGTGAAAATGCTTGGAACAAAGTTGTGGCCGTCATAAATGTAACCTACAGGTGAGTTACTTGCCTACCTTTCAAACCGAATTTGCATTAGTTTTTAAAGCACCACCTATGATAATTTTAGCTTGAATAGCCACCGTTATTCACACATAAGGTTTAAATGTAACTATACATCGTATATATGTTTTCCAGCTCTTCCCGCTCTTGAAATTATAAGCAAATACCCGCCTTCCAAATACTCAACGAAGGCTCCTCTATACGATCGCATGGACCAATAAGAGAGTCTCCAAGCAGTCGCTGAACTAGAAATATCGAGCAGAACTCCTTCAAATCATATCTTTCTATCTTAAAAAATGGATGACCGTTGAATGAATTAATCCATTGTATACATTACCAACAAATAGTGGATGTCTGAACTTTACCCACCATATTTTATAATATCTACTATCTGTAATTCAGTTACTAAGAAAATCTGGGAATAATGGTTAGACTATTCTTCGTTGATGAGGTCCAATAAAGCTGAAACATAACGAAAGTTAATCGCTATGCTAACAAAGAGCAGGTTTACTCCCCCATTGTATCCTGTACTATATTTTTAGTTAATTTAATTTCCAGAATTGTCTCCCTTGCCCTTTTAACAATACTTATCGTGATGAAGATTATTGTTTCATTACCATTAGAGATAAAATTTTAATTAAAATCTCATGCTTCACTAGAATATTTTTACTCACTTTTCTTACTTATAAACGTCTATTCTTATATTTTATCCAATTCCTGAACATCTCATTATTGATATTTTTTCTAATTACCTCCATCTCTTGAATTACGTTTATTTTACATTGTTTTACACTACCAAAAGCACTAATTGTTATTAATGGGTCAATTACTTTCGATTAGCTAAGTAAATAACTGATCAACAGTTTGATTCACTGTTCTGTGAATCAAGCAACCAATAAAAAATCTTCCATCGCCAATCGCACACTCATCAGTGATATGCCAACTATACTCCAGATATAAATATATGACCGTCCCGAAATGCAACAATGTGTGTGTGTGTGTGTGTGTGTGTGTGTGTATGATTTGTCTTATCCATTACTCATTCTTCAAAGATTCTTCGCAAGAATATTTCTCTTCGGATGGTCTTGTTTAGACCTGGCTGCATTCAACATTTTATGAATCTTACACGTGTTTGAAGATACAAGAATACCTGTATTTTCGTATGACTAAGTTATTTAAATACCGATCGTATCCCAAAAAAATACCTACTAATTATCCAGGTGACTCTTTCCACACCGCAGCTACTCACTTCAAATCAACGCCATCTGTGGATCGGGGAAGTACTGCAATATTGCTATTGACGACATTAGCATGTCTCCAGAATGTTTTGCTCAAGGTAAGATCACTTCTGAAATATCATTTTAATTTAACAATTATGGTTGATTGCGAACTAAAGCACAACGTCGTTCTATTGGCTTGGTGCATAATTATTGCGACTTTTTTTTTTTCAACAAATTTTATTCAACAAAAACTATAATAATATTTAATAGAAGCATCTTTAAATGACCGTCTGCCAAGCAAATGGGGAGCAGTAATTGAAGTAGATGGTGAATATGCTCCGGAATAATCATTTAAAGATGTTTTTGTTACATGTTATTGTTTTTTTTTAATAAAATTTGTTGAAAAAAAGCCGCAATAATTATGCACCAACTCAATAATTAATCTCATTATCTTTTACATTGTTTAATGAGAGGAAAACGGGGCGTTATCAAGGGTCTTTTCTCTATGAAGGTTTTTAAGAAAAAGCGGGGAAATGCTGACTCATGGGTTGTTGCAGTGCGTTGTAGTACATCAAAGTATTCAATTATCCGCTGCAGGGGTCGCGTTAAACCGAACAAAGGATTAAGACTATTAGCCAGTAACAGCTACAGTTAATCCAGCGGATTTCTACCTCTTCAGTTTTGGTGACAAGATTCAGTGGACCCAGGACCACCTGAGTGAGGAGTAAAGTTAGTAAGCTTCTTGTAATGAAGTCGCTCCATTTCAAATTTGGTGAACATCGAGTCGTTATTGGGTTAGCGTTCAGTTATTGGTTCGTTATTGGATTCGGGTTCAATAACATATCAGATTTTGAAAGGTTGGTGTCTCCTTGCTCAGCCTTTCTCCGCTTCTAGAGAAAGGGGACGCTGTGAGAGAACCTTCTACCACCACCTTTCCCACGAGGTAACTTAGCCGACTCCGAGGGAAGAGGGGCGAGAGAAGAAGAAGAAGAAGAAGAAGAAGAAGAAGAAGAAGAAGAAGAAGAAGAAGAAGAAGAAGAAGAAGAAGAAGAAGAAGAAGAAGAAGAAGAAGAAGAAGAAGAAGAAGAAGAAGAATCAAGCCCACTACCTGATTAGAATTTGATTTATCGACCTCATAAAGATAAAAAGTATGAACGTAGAATCTTTAAGTAGACAAGCTATAAATAATAGCGTGTAAAATAATGGGTCTAAAAAACCCTTTGAGTAGAAAAAGTCGAAGGTTACACGTAGGACTCGTACTTCTGATAGAGAAATTCGAAGTATTACTTTGGTTCAATTGTAGAACATCTCTCATGGTCACAGATGTGGATTCGAGTACTACAGGTAACCTTCAACTTATTCTATCAAAAGGACTTTGTAACCCAATATATAGCTTAATCTAATTCCTATTCGACCATTTCAAAAAAAACAGAACAAGAATTATTCTAAGCTCTCTTAAAATTTATAAATTCTTCTAAGCACAGGCGTTTGCTTTCAAAATACATGGTTCCCGGTTCAGTCCCACAGTGTGGAGCCTTGG
The DNA here is from genome assembly GCF_046866305.1 of Octopus bimaculoides. Lineage (NCBI taxonomy): Eukaryota > Metazoa > Mollusca > Cephalopoda > Octopoda > Octopodidae > Octopus > Octopus bimaculoides. The sequence goes on along the minus strand of NC_142938.1, from coordinate 2,356,122 downwards.
GCAAGTGTCTTCTACTATTGCCTCAGAATGACCAAAGCCTTGTGAGTGGATTTTATAGCAGGAAAATGAAAGACCGTCGTGTGTGTGTGTATCTTTATGTCTGTGTTTGTCCCCCACCACCGATTGACAACCAGTGTTGGTTTGTTTACGTTCCCGTAACTTACTAGTTCGGCAAAAGAGGTCAATAGTTTAAGTACCAGGCTTTATTTTTTTTTTGTTTTTAAAGTACAAGGGTAGATTCGTTTGTCCAAAAAAGCTCTTCCTGAGAGAAGTAAAAGATAAAAGATGTCGATTATTATTAATGTTTCTATTGACAGGTTTGTTAGAATCAGCTAACGGAAGCGCAACGAATGCAGCGAAATACAAGAAAAACGCCACGTTTTACCACAATTCTTCAACGGTCTGCTATAGTGATCGAGGGGGTAAGTGGAATGTTTCACATATTCGCAAACCTTCTGGGTTTATTATAATGATTAAGACTTTAAAAAAAAATCAAATGATAGCATTGTAGTTGTGGGTGGGGCTCCTTGTAGCTGCAGGTGGGACCCCTTGTAGTTGCGGATGGGCCCTTTTAGTCTCCTGGCAACCAATATTTTTAGACCCAGTCCACCACTGTATATGTATATATTTATGTGCGTGTGTTTGTGTCTGTGTTTGTCCCCCACCACCATCGCTTCACAACCGATGTTGGTGTGTTTACGTCCCCGTAACTCAGCGGTTCGACAAAAATATCCGATAGAATAAGTACCAGGCTTACAAAGAATAAGTCCTGGGGTCAATTTCTTCGACTAAGAGGTGGTGCTCCAGCATGGCCGCAGTCAAACGACTGAAACAGATAAAAGAATACATACATACAAACATACATTTTTACACGTACATACAAATATACATACGCACATACACACACACATACATACATACATACATACATACACACACACATACATACATTATGTGATATATACTATTTTGTTTCATTTCAGATTCTCCTTTAATCACAGAACGCAATGGTTCCACCCGTTTTGTTCGTCACAATGGTAGGTTCTTCAGCACTCTCTTCGCCATTTCACTTTGTATCCGTTTATTTCTCTCTCTTTCTTTCTCTCTCTCTCTCTCTCTCTCTCTCTCTCTCTCTCCTCTCCCTTTCCCACTTTCTCTCAACTTCATCAAAAGTTTAATTAAAATACTTCATTTTACGTCATACTGGTGATTTCTAAAAAGAATGAAATAGTGTTGTACATGATTACCACTGACGAAGAAATTGTAAGAACTTCATAGAAAGTAAACACACATAGATAAATATATGAATTCGATGCGTCTTCGCCCTTTAATTACAAATTCTTTAATTACAAATTCAAATTTCTAATCTAGCCAAATATCATGAAGTAATTATCGCTCATGTATCAAGTGCCCGTTAGGGTATACCGCTTACACACAACAACACATATACACGCACGTACACACACACACACACACACACACACACACACACACACACACACACACACACAAATGCATACAAGTATATGCATATTTATGTGTGTGTGTGTGTGTGTGTGTGTTTCTGTGTTTCTGTGTGGAAACCGATGCCTATTGATATCATTGCTGGACGAAAGACGAAGCCATTTCGACGGTAATGAACACTTGGTAGCATATGTAATCAGAGGCTTCCTCTACAAATAAACGCGCCTGCGCACACACACATACACACACAAACACACTCAAAAACGCACACACATATAATTACACATAAACATGTGTGTGTACGTGTGGTATACCCTAACGGACACTTAATTATATATATATATATATATATATATATATATATACTGGCCAGATTGGAGCAAAATCGAGAATAACCAGCCGAAATTGCAAAGATAATCTGGATCTCGACTGAGGAAAGAAAACTCCGAATGACCCGTCCTTGTTTTCTTTGTATCGTCTGTCTGGATGTTTTGTTGTCCCCTTTTTGTATCACCCAACTGTCTGGATGTTTTGCGTTCTTGTCCCATTTTGTATTATTTATATATATATATATATATATATATATATATATATATATATATATATATATATATATATATATCAGAATGGGTAAATATTCAAAATAAATATTCGTATACATTTTATTATTATTATTATTATTATTATTATTATTATTATTGTTTTGATTCTCGCTGTTCTATTTGCGGTTGTTCTTTACTTGAAAGCAGGCAATAACAAATCACCAAAGCTTCCTAGTAGTACCTTCTTCTCATTTGACCCAAAGAGACAATACTCTCCTAAGAATGCGAGCTGTACCCAACAATTCTGTCTTCTGCATCACTTCAAGCCTGACAGTAGCTTATATATGCTTATACATTAAGCATTTCGTTCTATGAGCATATTTACATGCGACTGTTTCTTATGCGTTTTCTGCAAGAATGCACTAACTCGCAACACCCACGCACATACACACACGACATACATAATATGCATTTAAATTGTAGAGTCGAATCTCGTAGTTTAAATATGAAAATCTATTAAAGCAACTTCGAAATTAATCACAAACCAGGACACGAGGTATGGTTAGTGGCAGTGGGAGGTGTTTGGAAGAAAGAAAAGAAGAAGCAAATGAATAAAGATAGAGAGAGAGAGGGGGAGGGATAGATAGATAGATAGATAGATAGATAGATAGATAGATAGATAGATAGATAGACTATATATATATATATATAGCCTAGTTGTGAGGCGTGTTGCACTCACGGTTATAGGTTCGTTTTCCGTAACGGCTGCACGTTGCCCCAGTCCACTCAGCTGTAGATGGGTCACCCTGCCACTGAAAAGCCTTCCGATCTGGAGAAATCTTAGCCAGCAAAACCATCCAAAGCGCATTGTGACCAGTGATGTATGACATCCGATAGTCTGGTCGATCACGTGGTCGCATGATATACATACATACAGAGAGAGAGAGAGAGAGAGAGAGAGAGAGAGAGAGAGAGAGAGAGAGAGAAAGAAAGAGACAGCTACATTTAGAGATAAATTTCTTTAGATTCCTGTTTATCAATATTTTTCATTGCTGTTCGTTCTTTATTTCATTTTTATTCTTTATTTTCAATTTCCACTTGATACACTTTCCTTCCTTCTTTCTTTCTTTCTTTCTCTCTTTCTGTCATTGTTTTTCCTTTCCGTTTCATCTCCTCCTTTTACATTTCCTTTTACATTCGTTTTTCTCTTCTTTTTTTTTCTCCATAATAAACAGTCGCAATCATGAGACGAAGTTATGATTAAATGGACCAGCTTTTTAATCTGCCAATTCTTTTGTACAAGTCAGCCATTAAGTAGCGTTAAGAGCCGTTGACCGGCGCGAGAATTTACCAGCGGGGTATAACACGCATACACACACACATTCATATATGATGCCTGTGAGGCAGCTGATGATGATAATATGTTTGCTATTCTTCTTGTCCGTGAATCTATTAAATATTGTGTTCTCGTTGTTTTAAGTTGTTCTCTGTTTTCGTAGGGTTAAACTTCTTAAGGGGTTGGTTTCTTAGTTTATGGTAGTTTTGTTGTATGCATGATTGTCATTAATAGGGAGTCTTTGAATCAAGAACCAAAGTGAAATGAAACACTCAAAACAGACAAGATAATCAAAAGCGAAACCAATATCAATATGACTTTAGAAGACTCTTCTCTTATTCTCGACCTGCGGAAACTGACAACGACAACCCCCTCAAACCATAACCTCCGACCTCTCAAAGAAAATGGAAGCTCACACTAGTTCAAAGAGAATTTGGATAAGCGGTGCCAAAAGATTGGATCGTCGCGGTCGAAACGCATTTTATCGTAGAAGTAGTAGCAAGATCTCTGTCGTAAATAAGCAGAATACTTTGGACTATGTAGACGTTGGGTATACAAAAAGGTAAGATGGTCATAACTGGATTTTTTTAATCATAAGTCTACTTAGTCACAAAGATGGCTGAGGGCCAAAGAACACCGAGGATATCCGATGACTGCTATCGTTCTAGCTTGGTAATATACACAGCTTGGTAATATAGCTTGGTAATATACACAGTCATTCACAAACACACACTTGCGCAAGCACACACACACATGCACTTTCGCACGCACACATACGCACACACACACACACACACACACACCACAGTATACATCATACACATGCACACACGCGTGCACGCATGCTTTCATCTGGATAATTCTTTTGTCTTCCAGTGTTCAATATTTGGCTGGTGGTCAGTATACTGATAAGTCTAACATCAATGGTAGCCGTCTATTTATGTAAGTATACCCATTACTTTTGTTGCTAAATGTGTTGTGTGGCTGCATGTATGTGTGTGTGTGAGAGAGAGAGAGAGAGTGTGTGTTTGTGTATGTGCGAATGCACGTGACAACTTAACTGAATAAAGAAGTTAATACATTAAATGAAATGAAATAGTTTCATCAAGTTGAAAACAACGTTGAAATCTCGTCCATTTGGGACTTTTCACATCGAAAAACCTCAGAACACGAAACTCCTAAAATCAGTGTTAGTGTCCACACAGCCATATATGTATGTATATGTATATGTGTGTGTCGTGTGTTGTGTGTGTGTGTGTGTGTGTGTGTGTGCGTGTGTGTGTGTGCGTGTGTGTGTAAGTGGCGTATGACTTCTAGTACTTAGTGTATGATTAATGACACTCCAGCCGTGATCATCCAGTCTGTCTTTAAGTGAAGTGTATACAGAAGTATAATAAACAGTTGACATTGTGTATGCTGTGAGGAGAGTGTATGTGTGTATGTGTTTGTGCGCATACTTGTGTGTGTGTGTGAGTGCGTGTGTGTGTTTGCATTACAATTATAGAGCCTTAATTACTTTCAAAATACTCAAATTGAATAACTTTCTTCAGATAGCTGCTGACATCTCACCGACTCTCATTCCCAGCTAAGGGGAGGGGCAATGAGATGTCAACTTATGCCTGACGATACTTATTCCACGATTTTGAATATGAAGACACTAACAGTAAAATCGGTTGATAATCTATAATTGTAGAACAAAACAAGTTTTCATTATGCGCATATCTTCGCAGCCATCAGTTAATACACATAAAACCTCACGCTCATAGAGAGACATAGTCATACATACATATATATATATATATATATATATATATATATATATATATATATATATATATAAATAAATATATATATATATATATATATATATATATATATATATATATATATATATATATATATATATATATATATATATAAATAAATATATATATATATATATATATATATATATATATATATATATATATATATATATATATATATATATATATATATATATATATATATATATATATATATATATATATATATATATATATATATATATATATATATATATATATGTACGAACGTATCGATATATATGTTACATAAGTATATATAAGCATACTATGTATGTATGTATGTATGTATGTATGTATGTATGTATGTATGTGTGTGTGTGTATGTATGTACAGGTGTACACATTGTATGCATTTATTGTGAAGACGTCACCTGTGTGAGCATGACTACATCTGTGCATACTCCAATGCTGACGTATGTACAAAGCCCACAATATAACTACGCTAAAACCGAATCGAGTTCCTGCATATCTCCTCCTCTCACTTCCCATATATCGGTCATCTTACGTCACCTCAACTACCTTCCGTGACACCCAGCTATATTACTCTCTACAATACATATCATGACCGGAAATGAGCCGTCAATCTGCAATGTCCGCTATGTTAGGGCAACATGTTTAAAGACACACAGGTGTTTTCAGTGTGTATTTAATAAGCAAACCATTTAGTAGAGGACCCTAATCGAACAGTGTCCGGTATCGGCATTGCATCGATATTGTGCACGTAACTGGCTGCATGATTTATTCCATGTACATAATGCATATAAACTTTAATTCACTGCACTGTTTATTTCGTGAACGTTCGCAGATGCCAGTTTGTGTATGTATATACGAGTATATATTATACACACACACACAAACACAAAATACTCTTTTATGTATAACATTAAAACATATGCATCTTTGGGCAAGTGTTTTCTACTATAGCCTCGGGCCTTCCAGAGCCTTGTGAGTGGATTCGGTAGACGGAAACTTAAAGAAGCCCGTCGTATGTGTAATATATATATATATATTTATATATATATATATATATATATATATATATATATATATATA
>NC_142938.1:2337381-2344881 GCF_046866305.1 Octopus bimaculoides | reverse complement strand
CTCTCTCTGTATGCCTCTGTGTGTGTGTATGCCTCTGAGTGTGTGCCTGTGTGTGTGTGTGTCGGTGTGTGCCTTTGTGTGTGTGTCTGTGTGTGTGCCTCTGTGTGTGTGTCTGTGTGTATGCCTGTGTGTGTGTGCCTCTGTGTGTGTGTATGCCTCTGTGTGTGCGTGTATATATATAATCAGAAATACCCAGTGTGTCCTTCTTTTTTCAGGAAGATCGGGTGCAACTTGTGGGAGATTTGGTTGTTAGCTCTAGCTAGTCAGGCAATCTCGCAGGCGCCCCTCATTAGTTCATAATTCCTACATTGTTGGTTTGTTTTTCTAATTTTCTGGTTCGCTTTTGTTAAGATTGCTGTGAAGATATTGCTACCGCTGTAAGTATCTTTCCCTTCCATCTAAAACCGTTTTTTCTTTCTGTTTTCAACAAAAGACTCTTCCTGCGCTGAGCACAGAACAAGCCGGACAGGATTTCGTAACGGAAGCAATTATAATGAGGTAAGTCTTATTTTTCGGCTGTAATTACTGCTTATCAATTGGATATCGAATGCTCTCTTTCATAACGTATATTATTATAGAACCCTGAACGGATTGGTACAAGATTACAAAGATTCTCTCAAAGTGATAGCATGTTGTCAAATTAATGTGACAGTCCCATAAAGGGGAAGAATGCTACTCTGTTATTTAGCCCTAGGATGCTGGTTTTGCTGGGTGGAGGTGCTTGTCTCCACTTTAAAAACAAATGTGTCAAGTCCAACAGGAACCGGTGTTTCCTAGGGCTAAATAACAGTAGCATTTTTCCTTTTTATGGGACTGTCACATTAAGTTGACAACATGCTATCACTTTACAGTTCTATATTTAAGAGATGAGGAATTATGTACATTATTTACATTTGACGGATATTTGTCCTCATCTTGCTTGTTGTTAACACAACCTTTCGGCTGATGTACTCTCCAGCCTTCATCAGGTGCCATGGGGAAATTTCGAACCTGGGTTCTCATTCCGTCAAATGTAAATAATATATATACATACATACATGTATGTATGTATGTATATATGTATGTATGTATGTATGTATGTATGTATGTATGCATGTATCAATCTGTGTGTGTGTTTGTGTTTGTGTTGAACCGCTTGACAACCGGTGTTGGTGTATTTATCTCCCCATAAATAGCGGTTCGGCAAAAATACCGATAGAATGGGTACCAGGTTTTGAAAAAAATAAGTACGGGGGCCGATTCGTTGAACTAAAAATTCTTCGAGGTGGTGCCCCAGAATGGCCGCAGTCTAATGACAAACAAGTAAAAGATGCGTGTCCAATTTTGTTTAAAGACAGTGAAGTGTGTTTTGAGGAGCAATTTAGCTTCTACTTCTATTGTGTCAGGTGACCAAGCAGAAGCTTTCCTGTTGGCTCCTACTAAGTCTGGTTGTAAACACACAAATGACATTTCAGAGATAACAACGGAGTGAGTGACCGTTTGTTCACTTTTAAATCTCTCACAAATAACACATCTCTGACTGTGTCCACAATTAAATATAAATCCTCAAAACGGTTTTATCCGATCTCTGATATTGTTGCCACCGCTGCCGCCGTCGCTGATGTTGTTACTGCTGCTGCTGCTGCTGCTGCTGTCGTTCTTGTTGTTGGTGGTGGTGGTCGTCGTGGTGTTTAACCCCAGGACAAGACCTATTAAAAAGATAGACCTATGCTACATTGCCCCAGACGACCATTCCGGCTTTGTTTCTTTTTTGTTTTCAGGGATGATGTAGCATTATGCATCTAGGTCTACATTATTCAAAGTGTCTGTTTTTGGGGGGGTTTTTTAATGACGTAGGCTTTGATTTTAGTGAAATTTTGGTGTTGTTTCTATGAAGCCGAACGATCATGATAGGCTCCGGTTTTGATGACGGTGGTGGTGGTGGTGGTGGTGGTGGTGGTGGAGGAGGAGTAAGAGGAAGAGGAAGAGGAAGAGGAAGAGGAAGAGGAGGTGTAACGTGTGCAGAAGGCCACGGCTGGAACGGCTTTGATTGATCAGGACTCACCCCAGGTCTAAACAACAATTCCAAGTTATGGTACATTGGAAAGGTTCCAGTAATCATCTAGTAGTAGCAGTAGTAGTAGTAGTAGTAGTAGTAGTAGTAGTAGTAGTAGTAGTAGTAGTAGTAGTAGTAGCAGTAATTTTAGCAGTGGTAACTGTTGTTCCTTACTAGAAATGTTGGTATTAAGGAGTTGTATCAAGTATTAGTAGGAGTGACTCCCCCCAGCAGCAATGGTTGTGGCCGTAGTAGTCGTGATATCAGTGTCACTGGTAGAAGTAGCCATAGCAGCATAAGTCCTAAAAAAAAACAAAAGAAAAAGACAAATACAAACCTCGATACAGCATTTGGTCCTACCCGAGAAAACGGGGAGGAAATGAAAGTGAGAAACACAATAACAAATCAACAAAAATCTGAAAGAAATTACACAAAAACCGTAAAAATATTTTGTTCAAAACATCCAAGTGAAGACAAGAAAACGATGAAACACGTGATTCAAATGTATTAAAGACAACATACCGAATGAACAGCCACGTGATACTTCATTGGAGGGAAAAAAAGAATTGGATAGAAAATTTGCTGCTTGGGAAATGATTCAAAATAGTAACAAAGCAGATATATTCGATAAATGGCTAAACTCAATATCAATGATTCTGCCTGGAAAGCACTGAATAAAACCCATCCCAGAAGAACCAGACATACGAAGATGACTACGGGAGAAAATAGCTCTAGAGAAAATGGGAATGGAAACCGAGCTGCAAAAACTGAGAGATCAAAACCAATAGAAAAACTTTTAATCCATTCATCAAGAAATTTCCGTGGAATACAATCAAAAAACACTACTACTACTACTACTACTACTACTACTACTACTACAGCCTTGTCTCAGACCAGCTACAGTGGAACTGTCAGTGACCAGGTGGCAGATGGTGCGAGGAAAATGTTTACACCAATTTAAAAAATGATTAAAGAACGTTAATCTGGATTTACAAGCTGGAGGTTTCGAAGTAGCTTTATGTATGTATGTATGCATGTATGTATGTCATTATTCAGTTTATTTCAAGATTTCTTGCCAATAGAGAATGAACCGGTTTCTAACCTAGGTCCAAGACCCCTTCATTGGAATTTCAACATCAACAACAGGGTATTTTTGTTCGTATGTATGTATGTAAGCAGGTAATAGCCGTTTGACTCAGCTCCATTCAACTTGAGGTTGCATGAAGAGCCAAACAGCTATGAAATCATAAATGTAACCCATACTAAATGTATTGAGTGCTACTTTTTTTCGCTTCCTCACTCACTTGTGAAAATGTGTGTGCGTGCGTACGTGTGTGTGTGCGTTCAAGAAGATGGCTGACTATGGCTTCGACGTTGCAGCCTGTTAGACTTCGTCTTCCTGTGAAAGTATGTAATAAATATGTACTCTACAGAAAGTATTGAGTAATTCTTCAGTTTAAAAGCAAACATTAATATCCATGAATGCGTGGAGGAAGTGGGTGGGGGTTACAGAATAGAAAGAGACAGAAACAGGTAGAACGGTGAAAAGCGTGCATGCTAGTATCTACCTCTCTTATCCATTTCTCTTCCCGCGTCAAGTTTTTCATCATATATTTAAAGCGACTAATAATAGCAAAACCAGGATAATATTCCACTTTAAGACCGGAGTCTATGGCATACTATTGCTGAAAATAGCGCTGTTGGTATCGATTTGTACTGTGAGAGAGAGAGAGAGAGAGAGAGAGAGAGAGAGAGAGAGAGAGAGAGAGAGAGGGTGCTGGTTTGCAGGGTCTGGTCGGTAAGGTACGCGGAGATGGGAGAATAACTGGAAGAAGAAGAAAAGAAGAGGAGGAGGCGGAGGAGGAGGCGGAAGAGAGAGAGAAGTCAGATAATCAAGGGAGGTAGTAGGGAATAAATGTAAGATTGGGATGGAGAAGAGTAAGGAGGGAGGGAGGGAAGGGAGGGAGGTACGGTGGTGCTTCGGGAGTGGTTTCGTTCGAAGAGTGGCAGGAACAGGAGGAGCGAGTTTCCAGACCAGAAGCAAAAAGACAAGGTGTGGGGGTGGGGGAGAAGTAGGAGGAGTGAGAATGGTGGTGATGACGAAGAGGGTGACGATGATGACGATGGTGAAGAAGAAGAAGAAGAAGAAGAAGAAGAAGAAGAAGAAGAAGAAGAAGAAGAAGAAGAAGAAGAAGTGGTGGTGGAGGGGGGATTTAGGTGAATGATCGGGTTGGGGGGAGGCTGTGCGGCATCCTTTACGATTTTGACAACTATTTCTTACTTTAATTAGAAAGTCGCCCTGGTTCTGTTGCACACTAAACGCTGAGCAGCGGAGACAGAAATAATGGCCTCGTCCTCATCATCATCATCATCATCATCATCATCATTATCACCATCGGTGTCGTCGTCGTCGTCGTCGTCGTTGTAACCAACCTCATTATTAACTACAGAGATGAAAGACTACAGAGAAGGGAAAACGTAGGGATGCCTTCTGCATGTGTCGCAAATAGTTAAGCCTGTGCTAAGATACGTAAAGCAGCGAGCCAAGAATTCTAATTAATTAAAATCACATTAGTGGAACGGTTAATTTGGGTCAGTCATTAGAAATCTTTCTATTTCCCATTACCGCCACCGCCTTTATCTTAGAATCTGGCTGTATTGGTTAAGTTATGATTTCCTGAAGAAATCTAATAAAGCAGAAACATGACCGGAGTTGTCACCTTTCTACTCACACCGCTCACCATTACATTCGCACATTGTATTTCTAAGTAATTTCAGATGATTTAAATTCCGAGTTCTCTCCCTTGCTTTTCTTGACCAGAATTTATTATGAGATTAATGACTTTTATCTCTTATAAACTACGATTAGCAGCCAGTAGTTTTAATTTCCAATTTCACCTCCTTCACCTGTGTATCTGCTGGTGTGTGTGGAGGGGGATAGAGTATTATGCGTGTGTCCCTGTGTGAGTTTATGTGAGAGAGACAGAGAGAGACAGTGTGCGTGTGTTTGTGTGTGTTTGTGTGCGTGTGTGTGCGTGCCTTTGATGCAAGACCTCCAATTAAAACAGGTGGGTATGTCAAGAAGGTAACTTAGCTTCTGGAATAAATATTTGGGGCTCCGTAAGATCAACTGAAACGGTTGAAGGCGGTGCCCCAACTTGGCCGCAGTTCAGTAGCTGAAACCAGTAAAAAAAAAAAAGGAATAAAAGACTACCAATATGTCCCTCCCTCCTCCTCCTCCCTACAGAAACACTACAACTACACTATTACCAAGGCAGCCACCGCCACCAATTCCACCACCACCACATTGTTTAGCGATTCAAAACATTTCTCAAAACTCTTTGATTCGGTAAAAGAATTCTTTTTATAGCTTCGCTGCTTCTGTTTGCCATGGGCGAGGAATACGTTGGTGCGGCGGCACGGCAAGGCAAAGCTTTGAGGTCAGAACGATCTGGTTAAGCTCTTTCGTGTTGTACATGATGACCATGATGATGGTGGTGGTGGTGATGGTGGTGGTTAAGAGGATGATGATGGAAAGGAGGAAGGTGAAAATTACGATGCTAAGAGAGAAGAGGAGGAGGAGGAGGAAAAAGATGAGGAGCGAAAGAGGAGGATCACGAGGATGGAACGATGAAGAGTACAGTGATGATGATAAGAGGAAGAGGAGGTGGAAGGGGGACGATGAGGACGAAGATGGCAAATGAGATGATGACGTTAATGATGATGCTGGTGATGATGTACACTTGATCGACACAACGATAGTGATGAAGAAGAAACGACGACGAGAAGATGACGGATGCTGATGTTGAGGACTGTGGTGATGGCGGCGGTGGAGTATGATTGCTTTTGTTGATGTGATGTTTGTGTTGTTGTTATGTGTTTTTCGATAATTCATGTGAGATTTCATGGCACCTCCAGGTGCGTCTCTAAGTTGCTGCTTCTCTGAGTGTAATATTGTCTTATTTCAAGGCGGCGAGGAGCTGGCAGAATGGTTAGCACGCCGGGCGAAATGCTTAGCGGTATTTCGTCTGTCTTTATGTTCTGAGTTCAAATTCCGCCCAGGTCGACTTTGCCTTTCATCCTTTATTCCGATTCACGTGTGCGTGTGTGTGTGTAGGGACCGGACCGACTGCTTGGTCTAAATGCCCGTGGACATAGTAATAATAATAATAATAAAAACATCGAAAAAATACCTTAGGAATGAGAACCCAGGTTCGACATTTCCCCAAGACACTTGATGAAGGCTGGAGGGAATATCAGCCGAAACGTTATGTTAACAACAAACAAGATGAGGACAAATATCCGTCAAATGTAAATAATGTAAATAATCTATTTTTTATGTATTTTATTTCAATATTCAGTTCGTTTTCTCCTATTATTGTATTAGACCAAACTCCTTCATAAAGATATGTATTTCATCATTTGATGAACTTATTACAATTCATTATCTTCTCCACTTTTCCTAAGTAAACTGAGTTGAGACAGAGCTGCACTCTATTATCATTTCGGTACAGCTCTCGCTTTTGAATAATCACGCGCCGATAAGACTCCATCCATTTATTTATGTATTCTTAACACACTCTGTATTAATATTCAGTGTAATTACTGAATAAATTAGGTCATTTATCCAATTGTTGTTCGAATTTGCTTCTGTGGGATGTTCTTGGTCAGCATTATCGTATTTAGCAAATATTTCCTGGAGATAAATATTTATTTATAACCCCGGAGACTGAAGCTTTTATTAATCCGTGTTCACTGACTTTTGGTATTCTCACTTCTGCTATCTTTATTGGTTCCAACAGATTTTCTTCGATGTTCACTGTGATTGATCTGTTGCAATGGGGCCTCTTTATTCCGTTTCTTGTTAAACATGGCATTGAGACTTACTGTTGTTTAGACTCAGATCAGCTCTCAACAAATGGATCTTTTACCAAAATTCTTCCAGCTGCGACCAGCAAGTCATTTTTTTCTTGACTGCATTATCCAATGTGTATCTCTTTTAACATGTTAAGAAAGATTTGTAGTCAATCGAGAGACTAGAAACACCGTCTTTGGTTCGTAAGATCATAGGGTTACATTTATATTTTAGAAGGGTATTTGCCTGTTAGTTTAGGGATTTCATTATCTTCCTCTTGGGTCTGTTTGGGGTTATTTTCTGTTTCACGGTGATGCCCTGTATTTTTCGGTTATAGTGGATTTTGTGTTGTGGATATTTCCTTGGTGTTTGGGGAACTCACTGAGTTATATACGTGATCGTTCCTTGAAATGCTTGGCGGCATTTCGTCTGTCTTTACGTTCAGAGTTCAAATTCCACCGCTGTCGACTTTGCCTTTCATCTTTTCGGAGTCGATAAAATAAGTACCAGTTGAGTACTGGGGGTCGATGGCCTTGTACCAAAATTTGAAACCATTATTACTCATGTTATTACTTTGCTTGTTGTTGTTGTTGTTGTTGTTGTTGTTGTA
>NC_142938.1:2322381-2332381 GCF_046866305.1 Octopus bimaculoides | reverse complement strand
GTATGTATGTGCAGATTTGTATGTTTTATGTATGTATTCTCAAATATATAGTTGCATATCTAGACATGCTCATATATTCTTAAATGCTAAATTTCTGGAAAGTTTTACAGATTTTTACAGTTCCAGTGATGGATTGGATCTGTAGTCTTCGAATTAGCTTCCTTCTTTCTCGTTTTGAGAAGCCTAATTTCTCAAGATTGGTATTCAGGCAGTGTGTTATATATCCAATGTATGAATGTATGTATGTATGTATGTATGTATGTATGTATGCATGCATGTATGTATATATGCATATATATATATATATATATATATATATATATATATATATTTACGTGTTTGTATATACTCGTTGTTGAATACAGTACTATGCCATTTTTCTGCAGAGACATCGCAGCTCGGAATTGTTTGCTGACGTCGAAAGGAGAGAAGAAAATTGCAAAAATTGCAGATTTTGGAATGGCACGAGACATTTACAGGTTAGCCAGTGCAAATGTTTGTTACAGCTGTTGTTCTTGTTCTTGTTCTTCAATTCTCAGACCAGCCGTGATCGCGCAAACCTTGGTCTAAAACTGTTCCTGTGTGACCAACCAGATATTTTATTTCTCTGAATACGTTCTTTAACGTCCTTCTTTCCTGAATGACTATAAGGCGAGAGTGAGGGCGCGTGGCTCAGTGGTTAGGGCATTCGGCTCACGATCGTAAGATCGTGGGTTCAATTCCCGGCGACGCGTTGTGTCCTTGAGCAAGACACTATTTCACGTTGCTCCAGTTCACTCAGCTGGCAAAAATGAGTAGTACCTGTATTTCAAAGGGCCGGCGTTGTCACGCTATGTGTCATGATGAGTCTCCCTGAGAACTACGTTAGGGGTACACGTGTCTGTGGATTGCACGTTAATTTCATGAGCAGGCTGTTCCATTGATCGAATCAGCTGGGACCTTCGTCGTCGTAACCGACGAAATGCTCCTTTTATAAGACGAGACGTGACATCGATTGTCGCTACTATTTCTAGCATGACCAACGACTTAGTCGAGGCACACTCGTATACGCTACATTGATTTTATACATCGTTACGACTTTGATTAAAGATTCATCTCCAATATTTACAGATCCTATCTATTCCCGATAGCCTCTCACATCGTCGTCGACTGCTTAAAGACAAATTTAGATCAGAATTGTCGCACCTTTTATGTCTTATTTATAATTCATTATAATACAACAGAAATATCTCTAAGGATTAACTCCCTTTACGCAAGGAGGTGGGAGAGAGGGGGGTAGCGAGAGTGAAAGAGAGAGACAGAGAGAGTTGTGGCTGATCTGCAGCGTATTCATTGCATCGTTTCTTAGAACTCTGAGATAAATTCTTTGTGAATGTGTCCATTGGGTTTCGTACAAATAGAATTTGTATTATGAAGATAGGTAGAGAGAGAAAGAGAGAGAGAGGGGGGTAGGTAGGTAGGTAGGTAAGCAGATAGACCGACAGACACACAGATAGATAGATAGATAGATAGATAGATAGATAGATAGATAGATAGATAGATAGAAGTGTTAGGCCACCATGCATGAAAACGAAAATCCGACGAGCGCGCACTACGTTTGCTCTCGAGGCGTAGCAACCGAGAACTGACGCAACCTAGCGGCGCGAACATTTTCGCGCATGTGCAGGAAAGGAGATGTCACCTCCTGCCCAAAGGATTTTACCCACGCGGCATTAGTTTTGGCGGTGGAGGGAAATGAAGTCGGATACAGTTTGGATGCTCCTCGTATCCCGGCGACATCCTTCTGTGTCACTTTTTCCTGTTTTGTTCTCCCCTTCTCTCGCGGATTTAACCCCTCCTCCTTCCGCCCCCTATCGGCCACCTATCTCTGTATTTTCACATCTTATTACTGCTTTCCTGTCTCTTTTCACTCTATGTCCGCCTCTCTCTCTCTCTCTCTCTCTCTCTCTCTCTCTCTCTCTCTCTCTCTCTCTCTCCCTCATCTCTTTCTCTCTCTCTCTCTCGCCTTCACTTCCTCTCTTTCTCTTCGTCCCTCTCTTTGCTAAAACAACAAATATACTTTCTTCTCTTCATAGTTATTTCTTATTAGTCTGTCTGTTAAGTTCGCTGCGATTAATACTAACTCTAACGTAACTACATACTGTCATTCATGTTACGGACATAAGTCTCCATGGTTCCCAGATCTCATCACAAAAAACTCTCTTCTCTCTTCCCTCGTCTCTTCTTCAATAAACAACCTGAGGCCAGAACGTCATTATTTTTTTTCCTTTCCCCACTTTAACTCCCTCGATTCCTATCGATTACTTCTTTCCCAACTCAAAGAAGACCCACACTGGTTCTTAATTTTATCTTGGAACTACTTTATATAATCCTGTTTCTATGAATGACACTTTTCTCTCTCTCTCTCTCTCTCTCTCTCTCTCTCTCTCTCTCTCTCTCTCTCTCTCTCTCTCCCTCTCTTCCCAGCCATTTTATTCCCACTATCTATCGCAGTGGTATTCAACCGCTTCTTACCTATTGACCCCTTTCGTTATTATTTTATCCTGGTGGACCCCAATAACTATTCGATGTTTAAATATTAGTTTTGTAGAAAACTTCTTTCACGATTCCTCTTTTGCAGTTCACACACATTAACCCGTGTTGTTTGAACGATGCAAAAACATGAGACAAAGAAACCAAGATGTCGCTTGTAATGAAAATACATCTAAAAAAGGCGTCGAGCTGGCAGAAACATGAGCACGCCGGGCAAAACGCTTAGCGGTATTTCGTCTGTCTTTACGTTCTGAGTTCAAATTCCGCTGAGGTCGACTTTGCCTTTTATCCTTTCAGAGTCGATAAATTAAGTACCAGTTGCGTACTGAGGTCGATCTAATCGACTGGTCCCTTCCCCAAAAATGTTGGGCCTTGTTCCTAGAATAGAAAAGAATAAATACATGTAAAATTAAATTTTGCTGTTTTGCTTGCGCGAACCCACAACAATCGTATATAGGCCCCATCAGGAACCATATGGACCCCAGTTGAGAAGAACTGATCTATCTTATTTCAGGTTACATAATGTGACCCAATTTTAAAAGCAACAAGCTGGCACAACTGTTACCGTATCGGACTAAATGCGTTGCAGCACTCCTTCCGCTGTTTTACGTTCTGAGTTCAAATACCACCGAGTTCGACTCTACTTTCATCCTTTCGGGTTCGATAAAATAAATAACAACTGAGATCTGGGGCTCCATGTAATCGAATTCGCTCCTCTAAAGATGCTGACTTTGTTCCAAAATCTGAAGAATAATGGAACTCGATTTCGTCAATAACTCCCTCTCTCTCTCTCTCTCTCTCTCTCTCTCTCTCTCTTTCTCTCTCTCGCTCTCTCACTCTCTTTTTCCATCCACTTCAGGTCAGATTACTATAAAAAGGACGGACGTGCCCTGCTGCCTGTGAAATGGATGCCACCAGAAGCCTTTATCGATGGAATTTTCTCCACCAAAACCGATGTCTGGTAAATATGACTTTCCTTCATTTCTCACAATTCTAATCCAACCAGAATCGATTTTTGACTGCCATGTCACCCCACAACCCACTTCAGAGGGAATAGTTGATTGTTTTATAATTGTATATTCTGAGAATATAAAATCAAATCATCGAAATCGCGAAGCAACGAGGTAATCCATGATTAATTCAAAAGAACGTGAATAAATAAGCATTACATTTGACAGGGTATTCTGAATGTTAAAGGGCTAAAACGAAAGATTTGTGATAGATTTGGCTGCTATGTCTAGCAGAACGATTGGTCGCGTAGATTCCTCTGTCGCCTAAATGTTGTTGGACTTCCCTAACCTTAAAGATTATTCATTCCTTCATAAATGACTCGCTTTTTTGCTTTGTTTTTCTTTATGCAGGTCGTTCGGTGTGCTGTTGTGGGAGATATTCTCCCTCGGGTGTTCGCCGTACCCAGGGTTAGGCAACCAAGATGTCATACAACATGTAACGTATGGAGGTCGAATGGGAAAGCCACGAAGCTGCCCAGATGCCATGTAAGTCTCTTCTACAACATCCTACCCCCTACCTGTGATAGCACACACACACACGCACACGCACACACGCACACACCATCACACACACAATCATGTCGAACAAAATTCTTGGCAGCATTTCTTCCATTCTTAATGTTCTTAGTCCAAATACCGTCGAGGTCAAATTTGTCTTTCCTACTTTTAGGGTCGATAAAATAAAGTACCAGTCAAGTACTGGAGTCGATGTAATCAACTTGTCCTCACCCATCAAACATCGCTAACGTTTCTGCCAGCTCGCCGCTTTAACAGTTCAAAATTATATTGCATTCATTAACGTGCAGGTCCTCAGCCGGCACGCAACATTAATGATTTCTACATCAAACCATTGATGCGATATATTATAACGATTAGAATTCGAATTCCCTAAGAGAGGAGTAAAAACACTATCAAACTCTTAACCAAATTCTTCATATTTTTGTCTTTGAATTACACAGATTTGAAGTGATGTTGTCCTGTTGGAACAGTGACGCCAACGAAAGACCTGACTTCAACACCATTATGGAAGTCATCACCAAATGTTCACAGGTAGGTCAATCACCTTTGTTGTTGATGTTGTTGTTGTTCGTTCATTATCGTGTGACGGATAGATTCGATCCCTGCAATCCCACGAAACCGTACGTCGATCTCTAATCTAGCGGTTCACTAATCTTTGTTTCTGTTTCTACCAGTTTTTGACCGGGTATTTTGGCCGAGAGTTTTACAATGACCTCCATATTGCTATTGTTGTAGTTGTCGTTGTTGTCGTAGTTGCTATTGTTGTTGCTGACGCTGATGCTGCTCAGTAGCCCTGGCTCAACATTGACAGAGCTGTATTATATCCTGCAGGTAATCCGTTAGCCACCTTAGTGCAACAAACCAACCCATAGCCCTAGGTACGCCACGTCTGCTATAACACCATACTTCACATTCCTACACGTATTGGCTAATAGCAGGATCAAAGTCACTAATCAGAGAATACTGTATTTTTTCCACGTACTTAATCTCGGGTAATCTGTTGTTGTTGTTGTTGTTGTTGTCGTCGTCGTTGTTGTTGTTGTTGTTGTTGTTAGTCCCAAAGTATATCTGATTGAGTAGGTTTATGATCAAAGTTGTTCTATCTCATGACCACCCCATCTTTTTGAATATCAGGAACTACCTTGTCCAGTGTGTCTTTTATTTTAAGACAGAAGGATGTAATTTGAAGATTTGGCTGCTATTTCTACCAAAATGAACGATCACATACAATTCTTTGAGCTGTTGTAGCTGTTGCTATTGCTGTCCCAAACCAGCTCTGATTGAGCAAACATTTAATCACAATCAATCCAACTGTGACCATTCCGACTCGTTTGTATATGTAGAACTATATTTTTTTTTAAACATTGCCTTCCTGTCTTAAGGCATTGTGGTGTCATTTAAGAGATTTCGGCTTCTATTGCTAACAAATCGGACCACTGTATCTTTTGAATGCGGACACAGGAAAAATGGACAAAGCTAGAGCACGACGATTGCTAATTTAGGGGGCAATAGGGTTCCAAAAGGGCATAGAAAAGACAGGAAGGTGAAGGCTGGAAGGCCTTTAGTCATAGGCTCCCTAAACGTAGAGATGAAGAACAACAACAACAACAATGCTAAGAAAAGAAAACGAAATTTTCGCCCAAATTTAATACCATTTCCTTTATTATTTTCTTCTCATTTCAGGACGAAGAAATCATGTCATCTCAGATCCCTAGCTGCTTTTGTCCCCTTATCGCCGAGCCTGTAATTATGCCGGTGGCGTTGCCCTATAGAGGGGCGAAAAAAGTTCGAATGCCGAAATCTTTTGTAAGAAGTTCTGACCGCGTGACAAACCTTAATTCGCATGCACACCCGCAACCCCACCACAATCTACCCCAACATCACCACCAAAACCATCACCAGCACCAGCATCACCAGCACCGCCACCACCACCACCACCAACATCACCAGCAACACAAGAGCAGTAGAACCAAGAACCGGATACCCGCAAGGATTTCTCAAACTGCTCCTAAGTTGACGTACGCTTCAATTGGATTCTCTGAAGAGGACGAAGAAAAAGACGAAGAACTACCAGAAGAAGAGGAAGTGGAGCGGAATGAAGAAGTCAATGATAATAATAATAATAATAATAATGATGACGACGACAGAGGAGTTGAGAGAAATGAAGGAGATGCGAGAGATAAAGAAGACAAAGATGGAGAAGCCGTAAAAAGGGAAGTAGACAGAGCAAATGAAATAGACGAAGATGAAGAAGAAATAGAATTGAAAGACGAAAGAGAAATAAAGGAGGATATGGAGAGCTTTAAGAAAGAAGCAGATGAAAGAGGAGAGGAAGAAGGTGATGGCGAGGTATATGGAGGAAACGACGAATCAATAAGGTTGTTAAACGTTGCTACAGAAATGTGTGAAAATAATGGGACATTAACGGGAAACGAATACAGCTATAATATTAATGGTGGGGACAGCACTACCAATGATGAATCGACAAAACTACTTGAAGAATTCAAAGACAATCAAAAAAATCGAAACAAAAATAGTGAAACCTCGCCGAACAATTTTAGACGATGGCATAACGACTGGAACCAACGAGAAACGACGGGGATTGGTCAAGGCGAAAGACTGGCTTTGCTTTCTTCTTCGAGAGACTTCGAGTTTCGTATTGAAACGGGTGATTCGGTCAGAAGCGGAACTACTGGTCAGCAACCAGGCAACTGCAAAAAGTGCAGCTGTTCCAATTATCTGTTGACCACTCACACAAACAACTTGTTGCCATCTGTCCACTACCAGAACTGCGACAGTTCCGATGGCCCCAAGAAACAGAACTTTTCCATCCTTGAAAGTCTCTCGTGAAAATTATAAAACAATCAAAAAAATAAATAAAGACACTAAAAATGCAAAATAAAATAAACATACAAATTTTTTTAAATATACAAAATAATGAACGAGTTCAATAAAATAAGATTTATGAGATCGAAATCAATTTTGGAGCGCTTTAAAACGAATAAAGCGAAACGAAACCAGAATAAGAATTATTAACAGCAGAAACAAGAAAACAAACTCTAAGACAAAGCCAGACAGATTTCTCAAACTAAATTCTACACCACCGCCATCAACCCCTCCTGAAACATAATGCTACTTAAGCCTCAGCAACACGGGTGTATGTACCCGGTGGTGCAGCAGAAATTTTCAAGAAAATGTTAAAAACAAGATAATAATAATAATAATAATAATAATAATAATAATAATAATAATAATATTAACTGTTGCTAGTATAGGCACAAAGCCTGAAATTTCAAAGAAGTGGAGTTGGTCGATTAAACTGGTCCCAGTGCTTCGCTCGCTCTTTGTTTTGTCGACCCAGGAAAGATGAAAACCAAAGTTTGACCTCGGCGGGTCCTGAACCCAGAAGGTAACAGAGCAAAAGTCAGAGCAAATATCACTAAGGCTAAGGTCCCGACGAGCCGGGTTTATGGTTAAGTTTTGATTCCTAATTGTTGTTATTTCGCGACTACAAAAGTTTGCAATGTCTCCATGCGAATAAGCATGAATGACACAACCTCATCTTCCACTTCTTTAAATTGGAGGTTTTGCGAATATATTAGAAACAATCATTATTATTATCATTATTATTATTATTATTGTTGTTGCTTTCATCAATATCAGTGGTGTTGCTGTTGTTTCCTCTTTCAGTTTTAAGATCTTTCTTATATAAAAGATTGGTATAGTCTGTTGCTTGATTATTGATTGCTAACCAAGGCAAAAGGCCTGAGATTTGGGGTCAGAGGTCAGAGGTCAAAAGATAACATCAACGCTGGCAATTGATTCACACTTATTATATTGACCTCGAAAAGATGAAAAACAAAGACAGGATTTAACTCAGAACGTAATGACAAGAAACAGTAGACCAACGCAAGTCATTTTATTCGACGCACTGACAACACTGTTAATCACTCGTTCCCTATAAGTAACATTAGTATCAATGATAAAGTACCAGACAAGTACTGGAATCATTGGTATCTATTACTCCTGCAAATTATTGCCCTTGTACCCAAATACTATTATCATTATTATTATTATTATTATTATTATAATTATTATTATTATTCTTTTTAATTCAGGTTTTGTTAAAACTCCTGGAACCTTGCATGCGTAGCGGACTTACTACCTGCCGTATCATGCTATCCGTTCTTTTCAGCTATTTAATACTTTCCTGGTTATTCTGGCCGTGCCAAGGAGGAGGCAAACCTTTTGTAACAGTTCTACTGGGCACTCTATTCCAATTTCTTTTATATTCTTCTCGATGCCTTCGGATACTGTTCCCAAGGACCCAACAATAATTGGCGCTATCTTCACTTTCTTCATTTTCCATAGCTGGGATATTTCGTACTTATGAGGGTTATCATCTATCTTTTCGTCTTCCTTCTTGACTATTCGCGGGTCAAAAGACCATGCAACATCAGCTATAAATCATATGTGGTGCTAACCCTTGCCCACCACCACTCGGTCCGGTCTGTTATGCTCTAACACCTGATCTGCTTGGATTGGGAAATATATATATATATATATATATATATATATATATATCTTTGTTGATAACCTATTTAATTAAGTTATCGACAAAAATATATGCTGATACACGTCCAACAACTGTAGAGATGTCTTATCAAAATGACTGCCAGAAACCGGAATATGTATTTTGAATGACCTAAAACTGTAATATTAATTGTACATTGACCTCTTGCATACTTAAAAAGACGCTGCTTAAACGAAGACTTTTGGCTCAAATCCAGTATGGTATCCAATACATGGTTTGAATGAAAATATCTATCAACTATCAGAGATCCAACCGATTGAATGGAAACGTATAATAAACATTGTAAATATAGATGCGGTGAAAAGTCCAGTGAATCATAAACGTACGACAGTAAAACTGTTCATCCGTGACGGTTTAATCATCGCATAAGCTCCTGTTTTGGTTCTCTGATTCTATAAAGACCTGCGTTAACATCTGCTGTTTGATTTATCACTAAAAATTCGTATTTTCCCTCCTTGCTACAATAAAGTTCTATGTCTTGTTTTTGGTCCCCGCATGAAGTATTTGGTTCCTTCGTGCTACTCCGTTGCTTAACTTTTGCACAATTGTTAATTGTTAAGGAAGCTGGGATGTATCGGGTTTATTTTGGCAAAATTTTGTTTATAAAGGCATCAGTGAAAACCTACACTTTGGCAAACTCAAACGGTTATTTTTACGATTGTGTGAGCATTTATCATAATGCTTGAATCAGGGGAGACCTTGAGGCTAAAATTCAGCAGCGATTGCTTCAGTCCCCTTTTTTTTTCTTTTTATTTTTTTTTTATCTAATTTCAATCATTAATTGATCATGAAAATTCTTTTTTTTTTTCAACATGACGGCGGAGAAATCGAACAGTTTGTCCTTAAAAAGAAACTCGATTTATAAAAAAAAAACATTCATTATAATAAAAATAATAACAAAAACAAGGGATACCATCTTTCTTTGTCTGAACTCTGAGGTGTAGGCCATGTTTGGCAGTTTGACAGAATTTTGTAAGATATGCAGATTTCATATTTATGGTTTCTTCCGGAGGTGGTGGCGTTGGTGGCAATAACAACATTGATAATTATGGTGATGGTGGGTTGATCACATCGATGATGATTATGATGATGATGATGAAACGAGAGCAAACCTGCTCCATTAACTGCTTCTCTTGCAATTATTAATTCGGTCAATTAAGACTAATTCTGTGATTCAAGATCAAAACAATAATACGCAATAAAATTTCAAAGAATGACTACAAAAAAGAAAAAAATACTCACTGAAGCTCATTGGGAAGTCAGTGTGTAAAACACTGGTCCGAGGATCGAATCTCTGTTTCAGACATATTTTTCACAATTAAAATTTGTCATCTTGTCATAGAAT
>NC_142938.1:2179881-2317381 GCF_046866305.1 Octopus bimaculoides | reverse complement strand
TATGTATGTGTATGTATACATAGTTATATATATGCATACATATATATATATATATATACATATATATATGCATATACATTTACATATATGTAGGTACGTAGGACGTTAGGTAGGTAGGTAGGTAGGTAGGTAGGTAGGTAGGTAGAGTTACCCAATTACACTGGGTAGGCTGGGAATCGAAGCCTCGATCATAGAATCGTGATTGCAATGCCCTAACCACTAAGCCACGCTCCTTTTCACAGACACACACACACACACATACATATATATACATACACACACGCACACATACATACATATATTTAGATTGTAAAGTACACCTCGCTGAAGAGGTTTAATAGGACCTAAACATGCCCATTCTTTTTCTCAAGTTGACTACAAAAATTCAACTTATTCTTATAGTACAACTTCTGGACTTTTCTAAATTCTTTATTCAATTGTACTAGAATGATCTCTCCTGCTCGTTGTCTCTAGATATTCCAATCCCATGCAAGGATTTTCGTTAGAATTACTGTTGTTTTTTAGTCAAATATTTACCAGAAAACCTATATTATAAAGATGTTTGATATTTTACTGCATGCGTCTTCCTTGCGTTGGTTGTTGGGTTGCTGAGTTGTTGACTTTTGTCTAATGTCCGCTTCCCTATATATCTTTTTGTTTACATATTTGCCACTCTATTTTCGATTTTCAACCGATGGCTATTGCTGCGGCTGGTATTAGATGCCTGTATACGTGTGGGTGCGTGTGTGCATGTGTGCATGTAAGGGAGGGGGGTCGCCTGTCTGTGATTATATATATATATATTGAGTATGTGCATACATACTAATATACAAACAAATACCCTTACAGCCAAGCACATAAACATCCATGCACATATACTTATATATACGTGTATGTGTGTATGCGTGTGTGTGTGTGTGTGTGTGTGTGTGTGTGTGTGTGTGTGTGCGTGCGTGTGTATATGTTTGTATGCCTATATGCATGCATACACGTGGATATTTATGTATGCATGTATATACATATATATGTGTATATATATATGTATATATATATATATATATATATATATATATATATATATATATATATATATATATATATATATACATTTATACATACATATGCACGTAAATATATATAGACAGACAGACAGACAGATATTGACTATTATGTCTGTGGCTCCCTGCACGCGTTACTTATCTTTTCACTTTTATGTATCTTAGGAATACCAGAGAATTGACTGGATTTACTTAGTTAGTCATATAATCGCATTCCTTGTCAGTGACTCCTTTTCTGTATAGGTCTAATAGAGTTTTTAGGCTTCTCGTTATTTTCTACTAACTGTAGTGGACCTTTTCATAGTATGTTGTGTCTTCTAATAGGGATAGCACTTGGGAACTTACAAACGTGTCCTAGCCTTTGTCAAGCAATGTTAACATTGTTACAGAACTTTGTTAACTTTTAACATAATGGTGTTCATTATTCAAAACGGACCGACATAAGATAGAAAAATACACTTGAAAATCTGCCAGCACTTGCAAATCAATCTCTTATAATGCTTTCAAATTGTGGCTTAAGCAAGATTTTTTTCCCGTTAAAACGCCAGGCGAGTTGGCGAAATCGTTCTAACAATAAAAATAGTTTCGAATTTCCGCACAAACTCAGCATTTTTAGGGAGAGGAGCGAATCGATTACATAGACCCCAGTACCCCAGTATATAGTGGATACATTATTTTATCAAACCCGAAAGAAAAGAAGAAACAAAGTCACACTCGATAGAATGTGAAATTCAATGCAAAAGGGCAGTTTAGCATTTTGTCCGACGATCAAACATTTCTGTCAGCCCACCACTTTATTAGCAGCAATAGGATTTTCCCCAAAGTTTGGTACAAGGCCAGCAATTTCAGAGGCAGAGAGGTTTCAGTCGATTACATCAACTCTTGATCTTCATTCGTATTTTTAGCTCATCCACTTCGACGGGATTTGAAAGAGAAAAGGTGAAGGGACATAACTCAACCCTACAGAGCGTTTTGTTCAGCGCTCTACCGCACTGAAAGAAAGTGTCTACGCGATAAACTGCGGTGAACTGCGGTGAACTTTATGCCCATCATCATCTCCGTCACCACCATCATCACCTGTCCTAAGGAAGCCGTGCTACTAGTCACATGTTTTATCTGCTGCCAACACTGTTCGACATAACTCTGCAGGTCGTATGTATGGACACCTCCAAGGCGCTACCTTCTTTAAATATATGAGTTATGTTTTACACCCTTCTGGTTGTGGAGAAAGTAAATTCCATACGTGACATATTCAAGGGCAACTATGTAAAACAACGTAACTGTTGAAAGAGTGTGTGTGTGTGAGAGAGAGAGAGAGAGAGAGAGAGAGAGAGAGAGAGAGAGAGAGAGAGAGAAAGAGAGAGAGAGAGAGAGAGATCAGTATCATTCATGCACTCATATACACTCTTCCTTTCTCCAAACGCTAACACAAAAGAAACGCGAAAGAAAAACAAAATCGAAGGCTACATCGACTTCGTTTCATAATCTCGGCGTCAAGTGTAACAGTTGCTGATGAAAGGGAGGTAACTCTCTTTACCTTGAGCTTTTTTCCAGATCTTGTAGATTTATGATTAATTATTGATTTTAAATCTTAGCACAAAGCCAGCAATGTCGGAGGAGAGGTCAAGTCGATTAAATCGACCCCAGTACTCAACTGGTATTTATTTTCTCGCTCACGAAAGATTGAAAGGCAAAGTTGGCTTCGGCAGAATTTGAATTCAGAACGTGAGGACAAGAGATTAATTAACGAATCGATATGCAGGAAATTATATAGAAAAATATTGATTTTCCAGTGGAAAGAAACTCGGGGAGAGCGTAACAGCCTCAAAGGAGAAACCCCCTTTAGGCAAGTGTTTCAGTCATTAATTCCTGAGACTCTAGGGGTTCGGGCCACATCCGAGTCACGACTCCCGGATGTCCACCTGCTGTCCGTTTTAGTACGTCTTAGATGGGATTGGTTTCTCTGGTTCCTAGCACTGCTGTGATGTGTGCTGCGGCCCTGAAAATGGCTAAGTACCCGTTTCCAGCTGGGTACAGCATTTGGAGAAAGGTTAATGTTTTGCTGGGGGAGGGTGTAGTCAAGCAAATTGATCTAAATACTTGGGTGGTACTTCTTTTAACAACACCGAATGACTGAAAGATAACATCCATCCGAGCAGGATTTCAACTTAAGACATGGAAAATACACATAGAATACGTTGGAAAGTAGGGTGGTGGGGTTCAAATACATGGCACTGGTCACTTCGAGTTATTTCTCTTCATTTTTTTCTTTTTTGCTGTTGTTTAAATTACGCAAATTACCTGACCCATAATAATGTGATCTTTTTCTTTTATTTTTGTAAATGTCCAAGTCGTTTGGTTCCTGACGATAACGTTGCACAAATGTCGAGCTAATGGCGCTTATTGAGGTAGAAATAGGTGTCCACAGCTGTCCATTTATTTCCAGACACTAAGCCTGTCCTTTTCTTTAATGGTATGTCTGCTTCGGAGAATTCTTGAGATCATCTCCCCTTTCACAAAGAGAACTGCCCTTACCTACCATTTCGTAATTCTGACATATTCTTAGAGGCGGAGATAAAAATTAATAAAGCTGGAATTTATGTGGTTCGGTATTTGATATACTTGTATTTGTCTATGCTGTTCAACTACATACAACTCGAAGTTCTTTCCCTTAGCTAGTTTTTATATGTACACATTTACATACATACACACACACACACACACACACACACACACACACACACACATATATATATATATATATATATATATATATATATATATATATATATATATATATATATATATACGTATAATTATAACATTATCCAGAGGCGGAAATAATTTTAATGAATCTAAGATTTACCTCGTATGATGTTGACATAATTGTATTCGCCTGTGTTGAGTGTGAGTGTGTGTGTGTGGATATATATATATATATATATATATATATATATATATATATATATATATATATATATATATTCTTCTACTCTTTTACTCGTTTCAGTCATGCAGCCGTGGTCATGCTGGAGCACCACCATGGCCTTTCTGATTTCCTCAGTCTGGGATGTGTCACATCACCACTCCTGTATGTGCCTTTGCCCCAGCTGTTGGCCCATTTGGTGTATAAAGGAGTTTGATTCCGCTGCCCTCGTCTGCACTTCATGTCGGGCTGTTAGTTCATCCGGCATTGTGGAGAGGAGGATGTCTAGTTCCTTTTTGAAGACATCTACTTTCACCTTATGCAGATTTCTTAATTTTTGTGGCAGGGCATTGAAGATCTGTGGGCCTTTGAACCCTAGACTATTGCAATACCTGGTCCTGAATTTAGATGGAGTGGATGGTACCTTCGGTAAAATACAATGGTGGCTGCCAGTTCTGGCATTTGTATAACACTCAATGTCGAAATTAGGTACTAGCCCTTCTAAGATTGTTTTCCATGTGTATATTCTTGCATATCTCTCACGCCTTCGCTCCAGGTAGTAAAGCTGTGCTTTTCTCAGTTTATCCCTGTAGCTCATCCGCTGCACTGTTTCAATCTTTTTATTGTAGTGGTGTTGGACTGCTTCAAGCTCCGCTATTAGTTTGGCACTGTGGTGACCATAACTGGGAGCAGTAGACCAAGCGGCTAAGAAGCAAGGTTCTCCACAGGGTCAACATGGCCGATGACAGTACCGCCTAATTGGCACTCGCGCCAGTGGAATGTTAACAGCACATCCGAACGTGATCGTTGCCAGGGCCACGGATTGGCTCTCGTGCCGGTACTACATAAAAAGCACCATTCGAGCGTGATCGTTGCCAGGGTCGCCCTACCGTCACATGTGCCGGTGGCACGTGAAAAACAACATTCGAGCGTGGTCGTTACCAGTGTCGCCGGACTGGCTCCCGTGCAGGTAGCACGTAAAAAACACCTTTTGAGCGTGGCCGTTGCCAGAACCGCCTGACTGGCCCTCATGCCGGTTGTATGTAAAAGCACCCACTACACTCTCGGCGTGGTTAGCGTTAGGAAGGGCATCCAGCTATAGAAACTTTGCCAGATCAGATTGAGCCTGATGCAGCCTCTGGCTCACCAGTCTTCCGTCAAACCGTCCAACCCATGCCAGCATGGAAAGTGGACGTTAAACGATGATGATGATGATATATACACATACATACATACATACATACATACACGTACACACACATACACAGAGTGTACAAGAAGTATTTGAGGGCATATATGGTAATTTAATAAAACAACTCTGATCTAATAAAAAACAAATATATTTTAATAAAAATTCGTGCACAGATTCGCGATAAACTTTCTCATAACTCCGCCTTTAGCTTCGATGCAGAACCGGAATTGATGGCACGTTCGCATTAAATGGTTCTTGTTCATTTTGGATATCACCGGGACAATTATCAGTAGATTTCCCTCAAACCAATTTATAATTTTCTCTTTATTTCTTTCAGATCCACCGTAGCAGGTAAAATGTTATTATGGGAAATGGAAAAATCATGCTGTCATTATTGCTGTATGAGCAGAACACAGCGATTTAGTAATTGCCAGCTTTCTAAATGTTTGCAGCATCTTCTCACTAAAGATAAAAAAAAAGTTCAACAACGTTAACTTTTGAGAGACTCCCCTCCCAAGGGAAGATTTATCGTATTAGAACATGTTATGGCAGTTTGGGCCGCGTTTTGTGTTTGTAAGCAAACGTGATTCCATATATTTGTTCCTTTTCACTTTCCATATTTATATATATACGTACATTCATAATTTGTCTCTTTTCATCTTCCATATTTATCTGAACGCGCTTCTACGATTTCTCCTTTTTCAGCTTCCATATTTATATGTACGTGCTTTTACCTTTTATTTTGTCCCTATTCAGCTTCCATATATGTGTTCGTACTTCTATATATCTGTGCCTTTTCACCTTCCATATTTATGTGTACGTGCTTCTAGCATCTTTTCAGCTTCCTTAATGCGTGTGTTTGTGCTGATGGGTGAGCGCACGCGAGTATCGTATGTGCGTGCATGTGTGTGCGCGTGTGTGTGTGTGTGTGTGTGTGTGTGTGTGTGCATGTGTGTGTTCCCATTACAACAAAGCACTGTTCTTTTATAACAGAACCAAGCTTTGCTTCTGCCTTCAGTTGCGTTTCTTTATCTCTCTACATACGTGGCTGAGGCGACTCACGCAATATCCAATGTGTGCGAGCGCACGAGTGTGTGTTTGTGTTATATGTGTGCTTGTATGTGTATGAGTGTGTATACGTTTGTATTTGTATGTATGTATGTGTGTGTGCGTCTTCTGTATGCGTGACGCGCGCGCGTATATATATTTCTATGTATGTCTATAGTTATTTACAGTTTCTCTTCCTTTTTAGGTGTTTTTTTCTCTCCTCTCACTCTCCCTCTCACACAAACACACCCTTCCGTACTCTCTCCTTTTCCTTTCTCCCTTTCCCTCCCTCTCCCTCTCCTTCTCGGGAAAACAAATGGCTACCCTCTTAGAATCAAGGCCACTGCGATGGAATTCAGATATCAGAGACAAAAGTTTTTTATTCTTTACAGATTATAATTTGTAGAATGGTCGCGTTACCATTCAGTTATTTGAGAAGCTTTCCAAAGATTTTAGACAATTCTGTAGAGAGACGGGAGGGAGACAGGGGGGGGGGGGTAGGTGTGAAGTGTGAGGGCCGACGTCTTCATTGGTTTCGAGTGTCTGTCCGTGTTTTCTAGAATAGACGCGTGGCCTGGTGGTTGGGATGTTATACTTAGGATCGCAAGCTAGCGGTTTCGATTCCCAGGCCGGGCGACGCGTTGTGTTTTTGAGTAAAAAAAGAAGAAAAAAAACACTTACTCGTTGCTCCAGTCTGCTCGGCTGTAAGTGAGTGTAACCCTGAGACGGACTGGTTTCCCGTTCAGAGATGAATGTTGTCCTTTGGGCCACTTGTGGACCATGGAAACCGGAGAACAGATCCGTGGAACTGAAGACAGTAACGTTCAGGGAAGGGAGTGACGGCAATGGTGGTGGTGATGATGATGATGGTGGTGGTGGTGGTGGTGGTGGTGAAGATAATAATGACGATGATGATGATGATGATGATGATAATGATATTCAATGAGCATTCCAGACATAACCGCCGCCTAGAATTTGTAACCTTACACTTATTCATCTCTCTCTCTCTCAATCTCCCCTCTCTCTCTCAATCTCCCCTCTCTCTCTCAATCTCCCCTCTCTCTCTCTCTCCTTCTTTCCTCCTCTCTGCCTCCTTCCCTCTCTATTTCTGTCTCTCTCCTTCCCTCTCTATCCCTCCCTCTCTACCTCTACCTCCCTCTCTCTCTCCCTCCTATTTCTCTTTCTCTCTCTCTCTCCCCTCTCTCTCTCTCTTTTTCTCTCCTTCAGTTTCACTCATCGGATGCGGCTATGCTGGAACAATTCCTTTCAGTCGGGAATAATGATTGCAGTCTTTATTTCAGACTTGCCGCCGGGTGTTTGTTTGCCTTCCCTCGAAGCCAAGATAATTTCAGTAAATCGAGAATTTTTCTTTTATAGTATTTAGTATAACTTTATCCTTGTGATTCAAATCCCTCCTCTAGCCACTGAGCTTTTACTCTTAGCTAATGTTTCTGTCATACATATATATGTTGGGATGGGGTTAAATATGCATACATACATAATGTAAACATTATTATTATCTTTCCAAATCCTGGTGCATTTGACATGGAATTTTTGCTCCTCAGAAGTCATTTTGGTGTATAAGCCAACCTACTTTTTTGGCTTTAAATTTTGGTCTGAAAATTTAAACTTATATGCCTGAAGATACAGTATCAGTAGCAGAGAAAAGTCGTCCTGCATTTCTGCCTCCTTAGGCCTCGTCAGTAGCAAGCATCCCATGTCAATACCACCAACGCTGTTCAATGATTTTCGTCTTCTAAGTAAAGTAAATGGGTCGCCGTTGTTTTCGACGATGACTATTCACGGTTTCGATCAACGGAATTATTTGTCCCCTGAATTCAGAAATAAGGGGCTGGGCATTTCAGAGACCCGTGTGCCCTTTACGTTGTTCCCAAACAGAATCAGCGTGTCACTGTATGCGTCATATGTAGACTTTAGAATTACCGGTCACAATTTATCCGAAATACTTCAATCACACAACTAAGATCGATCCGCTGTTATACTCGGCAAAAGAAAAGAAAAACCTTAATCACACATGCACACATACACAATATATCTATATATATATATATATATAGATAGATAGATAGATAGATAGATAGATAGATAGATAGATAGATAGATAGATAGATATACGCACACACACACACACACACACAAACAAAAACAGTTTCACACACATACAGTCCTGTACATACATGCATGCATACACACATTCACACATACACATTTGCACACACACACACACACACACACACAAACGAGGAGCGACCGTCATTAGAACTGCCCTTGTTTCTTGGTTTGGAGGTCAATGAAGAGACAAACAAAACCACGTGACTCAAACAATCACAATTGGCTCATTATGCATAAATTTAGATTGGTTCGGTAGACATCCTCCCTCCTCTTCTCTTTCCCTCTCTCAAACCCCCACCACACACACACACACACACCCTCTCGCTCTCCTCTCTTTTTTCTCACTCCCTCTCTTTCCCCTTCTATCTCGCCTCTCTTCTTGTCTCTCTCTCTCTTTGTATTTCTTCTCTCTTCCTCCTTCTGTCTCTTCTCCCCTCTCACTCTGTCTCTTCCGCCTCCTCCTCCACCTCCTTCCATCTCTCTGTATCTCCTCAAAACATCAGACCTACCAATCCTCTCAAAACAAACAACTTTCTTCTTTTCCTTTCCCGGACTGACACCTCTTGACCTCGATTTTTGGCTCAGTCTATTTGGTCTGCTAAGACACCGTTCACACAATGACACAACACAAACAACATCGTCTAATTTTAGATCAGTCCACGTAAATACAGATACATTCTCATACACACACACACACACACACACACACACACACACACACACACACACACACACACACACACATCTGGGGCTTCGCATGGTTTCCATCTGTGAAACCCCGCTCACAAGGTGTCGAGTAATCCGAGGTTATAGTGGAAAGACGTGTACCCAAAGTTCCACGCAGTGGTAGCGAACCCGGAACACAGGATTGTAAAGTGATATTGGTGTGTATGTCTGGTATTCATGGGATGTGTGGTATGTCTATGTATGTATGTATGTCATTCAGTTTTAACTCAAGAGTTTTTGCCAATAGAGAAAGAGCCTATTTTCATGATGATGATGATAATAATAATAATAATAATAATAATAATAATAATAATAATAATAATAATAATAATAATAATAATAATAATCATGTGATGGTGTCACAATAAAAACACTGGTAATTGCGCAACCTGTTAATCGCTACCTCAAATGAGTGACAATGAAAAAACAAAATATTGTGAATAACGGTGGGAATGAAACTGAAGCCAATGATGGTGACAGTGTTGCACCCGGTAGGATCAGAGGTCCTGGTCTGGCTCCAGCCTGTCGATGTCCATAAAGGGACCACCACACACGGAGTAGATGGAGCAAACAAATTATTGCTGTGGTCATGGAGTGTTACTACCTGAGCAGCCCTGTAGATATAAATGGTGCTCAAATTAGGGGTTACCGTCAACGTATGTATGATCATTGGAGAGAAAAGGAATTGTTTCAACTCACGGAACAGAGACTATATGATCAAGCTAGAGCAATAAGAAAAAATTGTTGGTTCACAGAAGTAGAGCTCGAAGCTAACAATAGCAGCATAGATAAGAATGAAAATACAGTTCTTACTAATAAGTGTAATCTCATAGCACAGGAAAGGAGCAGTGGTAGCTTACTTGATGAGAGAGATATAGATGATCTAAAAGCAGACGATAAAACTAATACTGACATGACAGATGAACAAAAGGCAATCTACAACAGAATAAAGGTACGGCTACAGGAGAATACTGTAATAATACACAAGCGATAGAAATATAGAAAATTACTATTATTATTATTATTCAGTAGTTTTATTTTTATAACGTGCTTTCACTTCACTACCGAGCGCAGCTCTGTGCGCCTTGGGTATGTGCTGTGGTTTGCTGTGGTGCTCTTATGTTTACTGTATTGAAAGTGTTTTGCGTAGAATGTGTGCAGTACCCAGTAGTGCAATTTTCTGTATGTTATATATATTTGTAAGTCCTGGTGTTTTTGTTATGTATTTGTCTGAATATTTTTTTATTATACCTAAGGCACCTACTATGATAGGAATTGTTTCTGTTTTTAGATTCCACATTCGAGTTATCTCTATTTCCAGGTCTTTGTATTTTGAAAGTTTTTCCATTTCTTTTAGAGAAACGTTGTCATCTGCTGGTATTGAAACATCAATTAGAAGGCATTTTTTTCCTTCATGATCTTTGACAACTATATCTGGTCTATTTGCCTTAATTTCTCTATCTGTGTGTATTGGCATATCCCAGAGTATGGTTGCTTTCTCGTTTTCTGTGACCTTTTCTGGCGTGCGTTTATACCATCTTTTTTCTGTTGCTATTCCATAATGTTGGCATAGCTTCCAGTGTATATAGGTCCCAGCTCTGTCGTGTCTGTGAATATATTCCTTCTTAGCCAGGACTGGGCAGCCAGAGATAATATGATTTATTGTTTCTTGTCGATCTCCACATATTCTACAGTTACTTGTTATATTTCTTTTCATTATGTGTTTTTGGTAATTTCTGGTGGGGAGGCTTTGGTCTTGTGCAGCAATTAAAAATCCTTCAGTCTCTGCTTTGAGTCCTGAGCTTCTCAGCCATTGCTGGGATTTTTCTCTGTCTATTTCTTTCGCATTTAGTTTAGCCCAGTATTTACCATGTAGGGGCTTTTCTTGCCATCGTTTTATCATGGTCCGTTGCTGTTCTAGTTTTAGTTTGGATTTCATTTGTTTTATAGCTTTTGTTGTTTCTTCTTCTTCTTCGTATTTGTTAGGTAGATTGATTTCTTGTTTGTATTTGTCAGCTTCCTTAAATACTGAAAACAGTTTTTTGTTTTGCTCGTGTTTTGTGGCTATTTGTATTAGTTTCCCTTGCTTCTGGAGTAGGTATTTTTGCAGTCCTATGGTGGTTATTTTATAATAGTTTTCTAGCTGTATAAGACCCCTGCCACCTTCTGTGCGTTGTATATATAGCCTTTCTATGTCAGATTTTGGGTGGTGCATCCTATATCCTGTCATTATTTTTCTTGTTTTCCTGTCTATTTTACATAGTTCGTTTAGTGTCCAGTTAAGGATGTTGTAGCTGTAGCTTATAACTGGGACAGCTAAAGTGTTGATACCCATTATCTTGTTTTTAGCATTGAGCTCTGTTTTTAGTATTGATCTAACTCGTCTATAGTACGCTTTCTTTATTTTTTCTTTCATTTGTGTATGTTGTATCCTATCTAGTTCATTGACTCCTAAATACTTATATGGTTGGCTTTCGTCTAGTTCTCTTATTTCATTGGCTTTATCTAGTGTTATATTGCTACTTTTAACTAATTTTCCTCTTTTCAGGGTTGCTTTGGCACATTTTTCTAATCCGAATTTCATTTCTATTTCCTTGGTAAAGCCGTGTACTGTCTGTAGTAGTGTTTCTAGCTCTTTGTCGTTTTTTGCATATAATTTTAGGTCATCCATATATAGAAGGTGGCTGACTGTTTTTCCATAGCATTTGTAACCGCATCCAGTTCTATTTAGCAATTCTGTTAGAGGTGTGAGTGCCAGGCAGAACAGGAGTGGAGAGAGCGTGTCTCCCTGGAATATTCCTCTTCTAATGGGGATGGCTTTCGTTTTCACAAGTCCCTCTTTTGTTTGGAGCTGTAGCACTGTCTGCCATTTGTTCATTGAGTGTTCTATGTATTTTATGATAATTGGTGCCACCTTGTTTATGGCTAGTGTTTCCAGAATCCACGTGTGGGGAACACTGTCGAAAGCCTTTTGGTAGTCCACCCAGGCCATACTGAGGCCTTTCTTCTTTCTGCGGCTGTCTTCAGTTATGGCTTTATTGATCAATAATTGATCTTTACAGCCGTATGAGCCCTTGCAGCATCCCTTCTGCTCTTCTGGAAACAGGTTGTTATTTTCCAGGTGTTTACTCACTCTCTGCGATATTATTGCAGTAAAGGCTTTGTAGATCGTAGGGAGACAGGTTATAGGTCTATAGTTTTGTGGTTTCTCCGTTTCCGTGGATTTGGGGATTAAGATGGTTTTCCCTTTTGTGAGCCATTCAGGCATTGTTTCTGGATCTGCTATTATGTTGTTAAAGTTTTCTGCCAGCTTTTTATGCATTGCTGGCAGGTGTTTTAACCAGAAATTGGGGATCTTGTCGTGTCCAGGTGCTTTCCAGTTGCTTAGTCTTTGCAGTGTCTGGGTGACCTCTTCAGTTGTTATAGGGGCCCAGAGTTGCTCAGGTGCTAAGTTCGTTGTTTTAATGGTCCATTTTTATTATTATTATTATTATTATTATTATTATTATTATTATTATTATTATTATTATTATTATTATTATTATTACTATTATTATTATTATTATTATTATTATTATTATTATTATTATTATTATTATTATATGAAAACTGTCAGCTTATTTGTCTGGGTATGATGGAAAGAGTCAGCTGTCCACAGCCAGCAGACTATGGTGACACTTGTCTACTGGTCATGCTTGTCTACTGGTCATGCTTGTCTACTGATCATGCTTCAAGAACTCTGCGAAGAATTCTTGCAGTTCCAAGCATTGCTGATTTTTGTAGGTGTTCACACTTGCACCGATCTTTTTCGGCCATGTTGTTAGTCAAGTGCTAATACTTCAAAGTGCACCAATTACTATTGGTATCACGTCTACTCTCCTCATTGACCACAACCTTCGTATTTCCCACTTCAAATCGTCATAGTTATTCAGTTTTTCTTCTTTCTCTTTGATCCTGTTGTCACCGGGACAAACTACGTCAATTGTCATGTATGCTCTTTCCTTTTTATTCACTACAACAATGTTCGGTTTCCGATGTCTGATCAGGTGATCGTACTGAATCACTGCATCTCACAGGAATTTGCAATCTTCATTCTCAGTGACTCCTGGGATTTTCTCATACCATGTATTTTCTCTTTGTAGGCCGTGATTTCCACAGAGCTTCCAATGGCTCATTCTTGCTCCATTATCATGTCGCCTTTTGTATTCGCGTTGCCAATTTCGGACATTTGCTAACTATGTGCATTACCATTTCATCCCTCTCAACACACATTCTGCACTTGTCGCTGTCAGTAGTATTATCGATTCTGCATTTTACATAGTTAGTCCTTAACGCTTGTTCTTCAGCTGCGCATAGAAGTGCTTATGTCTCTATCATCAGGTCACTCCTCCTCATCCATAGCCACCCGTCTTCTGTATCTGTCTTGGTGCTCACATCTCTTGGAAAGTGGCCGTGTGTGTGTGTGTGCGCGCGCGCAGACATACACACACACACACAAACTGGCATTTGCATAGTTTCCGTCAAATTTCATTCCCAAGACGTTGGTCATCTTCAGATACTTGAAGAAACTTGTCCAAGGTTTCGTGCAATAAGAGTGAAACTCGAAAAGCAAAAAGAACAAAATGTTTGCGAAGGTAACTTCTTAATGCAACCATCCTACCTCCTTTGTACCACCGAGTCAACAAGCAATTCCAATTGATTTCTTTGGCTATTATTATGTCTTAATCAGAGATTTCTGTGGAAGAAGAATTCAAAGATGGGTTCCCGTTGCCTTCAAAGAAGACATTATTTTGTCAGTTAGATATACTCAAGTTCGTATCACCTACATGGACACTTATAGCGTCAAGAGCATGAACAAATAACGCCGAGTACTTATGTCCATCGCTCTATCAATTCCGCCAGCTCTCCGGCCAGAACTGGTTCTTTATTTTATCGACATCGGTAGGATGAAAGGCAAAGTTGCTTCCGGTGGGATTTGCATTTACAATGTAAACAACAGGAGCGAATAACGCAAGGTATCTTGTTTGATGCTCTACCGGCTCTACCAATTCGCGACTTTCACCCATACCTAGCACTTAATATTATTGGCTGTGCAAGCATTAAAGGCCAAGTTGAAATCTGGGTGGAATTTGAACTTAGAATGGCAATGACTATAACGAAATATCATAAAGCGCTAACGATTCTACCAATGCAGCAACGGTTGGATAAGAAAATTATTCTTATTTGGATGGAGATATGAGATATGAGATACGGAGAAAGAGGTGGTAAAATATGGTTATAATATCGAACGAAACGCCATACGGTAGGTGTTCCGGGTTTTTTTAGGTTCCAATTCCGGTTACGTCAGTTTTGTGTCTCATCCTTCATTATCTTCAACATCATCAACATCAACCCTGGACATCGATGTCTCCGGTGCTAAGACCCGTCGGCCGTTACCCCGTCCATATAGCGTATAATTGAGCAAGGTCACAATATTCCCCCTGAACAGGGTTCCAGTTCGTTGCAGCTGAGTGGACTGAAGCAACTTGAAATAAAGTGTTTTACCCACTGAATAACTACGCATCACCAGCCTGGAAATCGAAATCACGTCCACAGTGGTGCATTGACGATATTTTTAGAGTTTAGACAAAACACCTCGTAGTAATTGTTCCGGTTCTTTTCCGGTCTTCACACAGGAGTGGCAAATTGTACGGAAAACCACTTTTGTGTTCTTGTACAAAAATTCCATGGCAAATACACACAGCGCTTATAAAGGAAGCCACTATCAGTCATCCGTCAACTTGACCACATAAAGCAGCAATATACGGCATACAGTTAGTTTCTGACCTGTATTATTATTATTATTAATAATAATAATAATTATTATTATTACTTTTAGTTAATTACCCACCGTTTAGACAAATTACACCCACATGACTAGGACTATTAGAACAATTACTGCTACAGCTACATACTACTATTTTAAGCAGCCTCTTTACTAATAACATTTCTCGTCACAGACAACACCTATAACAGCATTAGTTGATGTGATAAGCAAGCCATCGCTCAATGAAATTATTTGCCATCTTTTAAAGTAAATGGGGTTGCAAGGACTCGTCAGATCGTGGGACAGCACGTTACACAATAAATATAGATTTGCAACGACAATATTAGTTTGACAAGAGACAAACACTTTTGTGCAACAATTCTTAATTATTCCAACACCAATCCTCCTACCACCCATATTTCTCATACTCCACCCATTGCCCTTCACTGTCGGTCAGAGTTACTTCCCTTCATGTTTTAATTGCCTTCGACTGACATTCACTCCACACAGCCTCTCTCTCTCTCTCTCTTCTCTACCCTTTGCTTAACCCTTCTTTTACCAATTAATTCTCCTCTTTACGTACATTTTCCCCTTCTCTCTCTCTCTCTCTCACTGCGCCTTTCGTCTCTTCTTCATATTTGTTTGTTTTCTCTCCTCATCGCTCTTGTTTACTGTTACCTTCTTTCTACTTCACCTCCTACTTCTGTTTTCTTTCGTTTCTTTCTCTTTTCTCTCTCTCTCTCTCTCTCTCTCTCTCTCTCGTTATTCTTCCCTGCATTTTCTTACTCTCTATATTTCATGCGCTTCTTCCCTTCTCTCTTCACCGTCCATATCTCCAGTGTTTTGTAATTTTACTTCTTCGCCACTAACCTTTCGTAAGCAAGCCCCTCCTTCAGTCTTCCATCTCCCCCTCACACGCCGTCTATTTTTATATCTCTTTCAGTTACTTATTTTTCACATCCTTTCTTTATCTTTCACATATCATCTTCCACTCATTTCCCCCACATCTCTTCCCCGCAATCAACTATTTTCATTCCCACTCTCTCAATCTCTAACATTATCCTCTCCCTCGCATTTACGTTCTTATCCTCACCCTCTCTATTTCTTACTCGCTTCTTTCTCTATTCCTTTCATACTTCTGTCTTACTCTCTCCTCTACTTATTTTCCCCACTTTCTTTCCCCCCCTCTCTCTCTCTCTCTCACTCACTCACTCACTCACTCTTATTCATCTTTTATTCTCTTCTTTCACTCCGTCTCTCATTCTCCTCCCTTCCTCTGTATGTCCAGACCATCATGAGCCGTCTGTACGACAACCAACCTCTACAGAATCTGGCTGTCAAAACCTACAGCTGGGGCAAATTATGGAATCCGACCCCATACAAAAGGTAACCCCATGTATTCTATATTCAAGCTACCTTTCACTCCACCCTTAACTACCCTGCAGTCCCCATCACCACGTCAATTATTCTCTTCCTTGTTTCTCTCTGTCTCTATTACATTATATATTTACATGCATACACACACACACATCTATGCATTTAATATATATATATATATATATATATATATATATAGAGAGAGAGAGAGAGAGAGAGAGAGAGAGAGATATGTTACACACCCATTTCTCTATGTCACACAAATGCTACCACATATATAATTATATACAGATATGTGTGTATTCATTTCAACCATTTCTATTTATTTACTATCACACTCGTGTGTTGCGATCGTGTATACATAGAATGTTCGCATTTATATATATATATATATATATATATATATATATATATATATATATATATATATATATCCCTTTTCTTCCTTATATACGCCCGTGAGTTGTGGAGGGGTTTGTCGTAGACGCATGTTAGAATAAGAAACAAGTATGAACAGGAAGCGATGTTGTTTGGGGAGGCTGGGTAGATATTTTTTCATGTGGGTGGAGAAAATGTGCTTACAAAACAATGCAGTTCATAAGGGTATGTGGTGATTGTTTAACCACAGGCCAGCTCTGACCGAGAAGATTTATGAATAAAATCGTGCCAGTTACTGGATATTCTAGTTACTGTATACCAGGAACTACAACATCAAAAGTGATTTTCTTTTTTTTAAGATGATATGATTCGAAAAAAATTAAGCTGCTATTTCTAACAAATCGAGCGACCGCATAGCGATTTCTACACCGGTTCAGCATAATGATATGCGTGCATATATAATATATATGACATATATGGTGTTCGTATTTCTATATATGCACACACGCACGCACACATACACACAAATATATTTAGACACACACACATATTAGTTAGTTATAGGATTCATTAGAATCTAGGCACAACACGTAGGACGCTAGAAATGGCTAGGTCCAATAACATAGGGTACACAATGAGGTAAGACCCCCATGAAAGCATCACGTGTTGTAGATATGTAAATACCAAATCCAATTTAAACCACAGAACCAACTCAGGGCTGGTTTTAGATGCAGGGTAGGGATTCAAAAGAACGCAGATGGGGTTTAAATTTTAAAGCACATTCATGTCCTTTTATTATACATAAATATATAAGGAAAGATATACAGGGTAGGAAAAAATTATAGAATTTTTTTCTGCCAGTTGCCTGGCATGCAGAAAATAGTCAATAGACTATATATTATTCATATAAAATTAGTGTACGTTTAAACACATAAGAGGTGCCCCTGACAGGACGCCTAGCATACCAGAAGGACCAGTCAAAATCCAAACCATGGTTAGGTGTCCCTTCAAAATTACCCCTAACTGTGGTTTGGATTTTGACTGGTCCTTCTAGTATGCTAGGTGTCCTGTCAAGACACCTCTTATGTGTTTAAATGTACACTAATTTTACGTAAACATATATAAATGTACACACACACACATACATACATACATACATATAGTGATGATGTTTTTCCTTGTATGGAAGCTCTTCTGAATCTATTTCAATAGCAGAGACCTATCTGTATAATCTGTGGCTATCTCGGGGTCACAAGCACTTCATCTCTTTTCCTCTACACCTGAGTGGAGCAGCAAGAACTGAATACATCTTTGATCCATCTTGCAGTCTGTTATCAACTACAGCCATCTTAGAACTAGTTTCAGCTGCTTTGTCCATCTCCTTGTTGGTTTTCTTCAGTTGTCTGGGTTCCAGGCCAATCTTGTGCAAGAAATAGCACA
Organism: Octopus bimaculoides; assembly: GCF_046866305.1. Taxonomy (NCBI): domain Eukaryota; kingdom Metazoa; phylum Mollusca; class Cephalopoda; order Octopoda; family Octopodidae; genus Octopus; species Octopus bimaculoides. Next base: position 2,299,298 of record NC_142938.1, on the reverse strand, counting down.
CCAATGTAGCTGGAAAGTTGCTTCAGTGGGGAATAAAGCTCTATACGATCCCTTGACAAGAACCTCATTGGTCAAGTCCTGATATGTAGCTTTCTTCAGCTGGTGAGAAATATTAAGCCTGTCCTCCCTGGGCACTGTAAATTCAACCACAACAGGTATTTTTGCACTCCTAGGTTGTAGGAACACATCAGTGATATTATCGCTGCCTCCTCAAGGAAGACAAGTTTGCCATTCAAGTCCATTTGCATCTCACAGCCTGAGGTAAAATAGAAAACAGGTCTCCTACTGCTGCCTTCATCTTGGGAGCCTTGTCACCTTCTTTAACAATCTGATATCCTTGACCAGTGCTGACCGTTGTTTGTTGGTCTTAACCTTCTGCAGGTCTATCCATTCGGAAGCATCTGTGATGTCCTTGTCATGTCTTCACTTTCTAGTGACCTTCTCTCGGTGTCTTAATTGCTCCTGGTTAAAATGCAGGTCAGAGTACTAACAAATTGCTCTGCACTACTTGCAGGATGGGTTTTCCTCTTTGCCCTACATTGTAAGGCTATTTGGGATTGAAAAGAGGTCAGCAATTGCACACAGAAGGAAAGACGGTTTTCCCTGGTCAATAATCAAGAATTCCCTCCAGCAAAGTGGGCACTTGTGTACCTGGCCCCACTATATCCACTATCCCTACCTTATGTTGTATGTAAAAATCAACCGGTACACACTGTAAAGGTATTGGCATTATTAAGGGTGTCTAGCTGTTGAACCTCACCAAAGCTAACATGGTGGCTCTAGACGCTTGCATATATATATAATGTGAATGTGTGTGTGTGTATATATATATATATATATATATATATATAAAATTGAAAAGATTTGGAGTCAACCCAGAAGGTGTACAGTTGGACATTTATTTTTTAATCACTACAATTGTTTCCACGCAACGTAGTTCTCCGGGTATGCAGGTACTTGATTATGCAACCATTTCCCTGCATTATGAGATCTAGTTGTGTTTCCTCAGGTGATACATAAATATTGTCTCCATAAGTTCAAATTCCTGGCTTCAAGAACATCCTTTCTGTCTGTCATGGCCTGAATTTAGGAGAAGTTGCTGAGTTTGCCAATGGTCCTTCAGCAACAACAACACACCTTGATAAATTCTGTGACTTCTACTAAATTCAGGCCACGGCAGACAGAAAGGATGTTCTTGAAGCCAGGAATTTGAACTTATGGAGACAATATTTATGTATCACCTGAGGAAACACAACTAGATCTCATAATGCAGGGAAATGGTTGCATAATCAAGTACCTGCATACCTGGAGAACTACGTTGCGTGGAAACAATTGTAGTGATTAAAAAATAAATGTCCAACTGTACACCTTCTGGGTTGACTCCAATTTTTTTCACTTCTCTATTCACACACAAGAGAGGTCCAAATGCAAACCTGGAAGTACGTATAATACTACTTCTGGATAGCAAAGGGTGAGATCTGAAGGTGGATGAGCTTAATACTGTACCCTACTGCTTAGATAAACCATAAGTATATCATCAGATTGTATGATGCCTTTGTATGTACAGCTATGTCACATGGCCTATGAAACATGGTCTTTGACTACAGAGGAGTTGTGAAGGCTTGAAAGACATGAAGCTAGCATGCTCTGCTGGATGGGTAATGTCAGTGTGCAGGCATGGCACAGTGTAAATGATTTAAGAGGAAAACTGGGTACAAGAGGCATCAGATGTTGTGTGCAAGAGAGAGACGACTGTGCTGGTTTGGTCATGTGATGTGTATGGATGAGGACAGCTGTGTAAAGAAGTGCTGAGTTCTAACTGTGGAGGGTATTTGTGGATGGGGTGGGTAGACCTAGGAAGAACTATGTAAATGCACCTGTGACAGTGCCATGCAAAAAGCACCCAGCACACTCTGATAAGTGGTTGGCATTAGGAAGGGCATCCAACCATAGAAACAATGCCACAACAGAGAGCTGGAGTCTGGACAGCTTCCTGCTAGCCAGCTCCATGTCAAACTGCCCAGTACATGTCCGTTTAAGTGGACGTTAAACGATGATAATATATACGTATGTTTATATCTATGTATATAAATAAATGTATATATGTGTCTGTGTGTGTGTGTGTGTATGTATGAACATACATATGCACACACATGCGCACACACAGATACATACACACAGTTGATTCTACTTCATTGTACACCAGACAATCGGATAACCTTTCCAAACGCCAAACAGTTTGCCCTCAATTCTGTAATATTGATCAGTCAACTCCTCATGCAAATAAAATCAATTTCAGTTAAATGCTTAAGAATTTCACCAGTTTTAAGAAAAACATTCATGAAACATCATAAAAAAAAATGGAATATTTAATTTCATAAAACTAAAGTAATTATTGAATGTACTGTCTACATAACGAGCTGAAATGACAGTGGTTAGGGGCGTTTGGCCTATGACCATTAGACCATAGTTTCAATTTCTGTACTGAGATGTACATTGTGTTTTTGAACCAGGTACACTATTCCACATTGCATGAGCCCACTCAGCTGTAATGGGTGCCAACCCTCTCTCCATTCATCTGTTACATCCTGGATGTTCTTTTGAATCAAGGGTGAGTGGTTTGAGACGATGTCAGTGTCTACATGCATCTATGAAGTCATCCATGACGACAATTAACAAAAGCAAGGTAACATGCAACCAAACCATACCTGGTTGCAAATGACAGCTGGTTGTTCAAACAACCAGTCTCAAAGGCCTTGACCCTTTAACATTCAGGTCACTCTGTGGAATATGGCGTTTATTTATTCACATTGTTTTCAATTAATCTTATTTTTTCTCACAACTATCCGATTTAAAAGATTTATTTTCAGTATGACATTGTAGGGTAGATATAAAAGAACAGATCTCACTGGTTTGATCATAAAGCAGACAGTATGTTAGAGGTGGATATGGCCAGTTTAAATGCTAAATGGTTAACTCATTTACATCATTCTTACCATTTCACTAAGTTAAAGACTACTGGAGTTCAAATTCCACCATGTTTTTCGGTATTCAAATTAGAAACTCCTTCATTTGTTGAGTATATAAACAGTTTGACTGCTTGTTTCTCTAGAGACTGTCAGAATGATGTAGATGCCTCTGATGAGAACCCAATAAGGTTCAAAAATCGTTTAAGGTTGTTCATCACTTTTTCAGTCAACCCTAGTACTTTCCCCCCACTTTTAAGGCTTGGACTTATTCTATCAGACTATTTTGCCGAGCATCCAAGTTACAGGGATGTAAACACACCAACATCGGTTATCAAATGATGGTGGAGGACAAACACAAGCACACAAACATATTGAAGCCTTGTGATTGAATTTGATAGGCAGAAGTTCCCATCATGTGTGTGAAAGTGTTTGTGCCTCCTAATAGAGAGGAGAGAAAACATACACACATACACACACACACACAATGGGCTTCATTCAGTTTCCATCTACCAAATCTACTCACAAGGCTTTGGTCAGCCCCACACAACAGCAGTCATTTGTCCAAGGTCCCATGCAGTGAGACTGAACCCAGGACCATGTGATTGGGAAGCAAGCTTCTTACCACACAGCCACTCCTGCACCTATGGATAGACAGATGTGTGTGTGTGTGTGTCTATATATAAATATATATATATATATATATATGCGTATACAATGGGCTTCCATACAGTTTCTATCTACGAAATTCGTTCATAAAAGACACTTACCCAGGGTGCCATGCAGTGAGCTTGAACCCACAACTACATGGTTGCAAATTGGCTTTCTTAACCACTCAGTCACACAATAGCTTACTACTGGCAATAAAGTGCAATTTTGTTAATTATTGCTCATTATGCATTTTCTGTTAATTGCATAAGAATGTCAATCACTGGAGCTATTTAACTAAAGCAGATTCGGGTGTCTTTCAACAACGATGTAACAGAATAAAAAATTGTCAAGCCGTCCAACCCATGCCATCAGGAAAAGCAGACGTGAGATGACGACGACGACGATGATGATGATGATGATGATGATGATGATGGCGAGTTTATTTATTTAAGTAGTTGTTTCAAAACGAAGGAAATATTGCAGTATCATAGGAGAAAAATCCTCGAAATATTTGTGTTGTGGTTTTGTAAGTATTTAAAGTGGAAAACAAGCAGCTTAATTGTGTCGTAACCCATCCTATAATGAAAGAGTATTTTTCCTTGGTAGCGATGGGGGAGGGGGTATAGGTATGCACAATAGTGGGGGGGGGCGCGTGTGTGTGCGTACGTGAAAAATAGACATACATTTATAGAAGGGAGATAACCAGATTAAAGTTGATAGCTAACACACATAAAACGTAAAGAATTATTTATCCATACATTGTGTGTGTGTGTGTATACAATAATGTTTGTTTTTATGTTCTTATAATAAATTTACATTCATATATATGTATATATATATATATATATATATATCATCATCATCATCATCATCATTGCTTATATATATACACACACATTTATGAATGTGTGTGTGTATGTATATATATATATACTGTGTGTATGTATGTATGTATATATATATACATATATATATATATATATGTGTGTGTGTGTATGTATATTGTATGCTGGAATCTCCTGTAACAAGCTATACACTCATAGTAGAGTACTTGTATGATTCTGTATACGTGTGTTATATAACATTAGGGAAGATGATTTTAATGTACAAAAGACATCCTTGTGCAAAACAGATCATATGACATTAGGAAGCACTCTCACACAAGAAATATCACCATCAACAACATACCAGAACTTTCCTTCTAGAATTCAACGCACACACGCACGAACACACACACACACACATATGTAGTTCAAATTTACAGAAAACAAAAGATGAAAGCAGGCAAGGGAACAACAAGCAGATGTATTAGTTTGATGCTCGGGAAGAATGGAAAAGTCTTTGATGTCTCAAGCCTACTTCTTTGACAAGGATTCAGTGGGGAAAAAAATGGAGAGAGAAAAAAATTTATACATATATATATAATACAAATGCATTTGACAGATATTTGTCCTCATCTTGTTTGTTGCTAACAAAAAAAAAACAAGTTGAGGACAAATATCTGTCAAATGTAAATAATGTGAATTAACTTCCTTCTATCCATTTTGTTTTCTTCTTTTAACTGGATATAAACTATATGCTTAATATATACCTATTGTTTTTAGGGAATTTCATTCTCCAACAAGACTAGGTATTGAACCAGTATTACCTTGGATGTCACCATTCCTTCACGAGATTAACATATCCTCTAATTAAATTATACATATCATCATCATCATCATCGTTTAACGTCCGCTTTCCATGCTAGCATGGGTTGGACGATTTGACTGAGGACTGGTGAAACCAGATGGCAACACCAGGCTCCAATCTAAATTTGGCAGAGTTTCTACAGCTGGATGCCCTTCCTAACGCCAACCACTCAGAGAGTGTACATATATATATATATATATATATATATATATATAACACATGATATAATTATAAACAGGGCAAATTTTAGCCATTTCTCCGCAGACTGAAAAGGTGATGGACAACCTTAAATGATTTTCAAACCTTATTGGGTTCTCATCAGAGGCGTCTACATCATTCTGACAATCTCCAGAGAAACAATCAGTCAAACTGTTTATATACTCAACAAATGAAGGTGTTCCTAATTTGAGTATCGAAAGAGTTTAACACTCTCAGGTGTTGTTGGAACTCCTGGAATCTTTCATGCATAGCGGGCTTACTGTCTGCAGCTTATGGTACCATACTTTCTGTTCTCTTCAACTATCTAATACTTTCCTGATTATTCTGGCTGTGCCAAGGAGGCACTCAATTCCAATTTGGCCTCAATATCTAACTGGTACTTATTTTATCAACCCCAAAGGATGAAGAGCAAAGTCGACTTCAGTGAAATTTGAACTCAGAATGCCAAGATGGACAAAATGCTGCCAAGCATTTTGTCCATCAGGCTAACAATCCAGCCAGAGCCATCACCTCAAATGCTACCAAAGTGAAATTTGTCTTTCATCTTTTCGGGATTGTTAAAATAAGTAGTGGTTGAGAACTAGAGTTGATGTAACCATTTGTCCCTGTCCCCTCAGAATTGCTTGTGCCTATATGAGAAAAACTGATTAGAAATACTTTGCCATACATATAGGCACAGTCATGGCTGTGTGGTAGGAAGCTGGCTTCCCAACCACATGGTTTCAGGTTCAGTCCCACTGAATGACACAGAATAGCCACATGTAGACCAAGGCCTTGTGAGTGGATTTGATAGATGGAAACTGAAAGAAGTTTGTATATATGTGTATGTGTGTGTGTGTGTATGTGTGTTTGTTACCCTCTACTGCTTGACAACCGGTGTTGGGGTGTTTATGTCCCTGTAACTTGACAGTTCGGCAAAAAGAGACCGATAGAATAAGTTGATGTAATCATTTATCTCTGTCCCCTCAGAATTACTTTCCCAACTTTGGCCCTCCATAAACCCTAATACTTTGCGATACAGGCACAGGTATGGCTGTGTGGTAGGAAGGTCCAATTGTTCAACTAAAAGTTCTTCATGGCAGTGCCCCAGTATGGCCACAATCTAATTACTAAAACAAGTTCAAGCTAAAGGATAATCTCAGATTATGCAACAAATACTGTTTAGTGCCGTATTAATTAATTCATTCATTCATTAATTAATTAACTGTACAAACAGAGACTTGTGTGTCTTTATCTATCTTTACAATCCCCCATTCTTTACAATAAACATAAACTTTCTTTTCTTTACAGTGGCTGTGGTGTTATTGTAGAAGGCACCATCCAAGGTCGATCTCGGCTGGCAATCACAGATGTAGACAAAAATAAGGTGAGTTGCCAAACTCTATGGATTTTCTGCTGAGTTTCCCTTACATAGTGACCTCACAACATTATACCCTCTTTCAGTTTCTATCTATCTCTCTTTCTACCTTTGTCTAGGTCTCTCACTCTCTCTCTATCTCTGTTTCACTCTCTCTCTCTCTCTATCTCTGTCTAACTCTCTCTCTCTCTCTCTCTATCTCTGTCTCACTCTCTCTCTCTATCTCTCCATCTCTATCTGTCTCTGTTCCGTCAAGTCATTTTCCCTGCCTCTTTATCAAAATGCCTACCAATTAAACTATCAAGACTCGTGATTCCCAACGTGGGGCATGGTAATATTTTGGTGAGGCAGGAAAAAATGGAAAGACCCTTGACTGGAATCACTTAGATTATGGAGTCTGCTGAATCAGGGCTGATCTTCAGCTAAACCACAACACCAATATTTTACTCTAATGAAGACTAATATCACCACTATTTCTGTGAAAAACTCCCTTTATATCAAAATCTTAAGACCCACTCAACCAACCTGACTAACACCTACACAACCACTACCACCAACACTGTTTCAGAAAGCAATACCACTCCCACTCACACCCACACTCTAATTACCATTATGATGCTGTGTGACTGACCTTTGCCATAATGTCAATGTTTTCTACAGCTGTTGACATTATCAATGTCTGTCAGTTGTGGCCTTGTCTTTCAAATGAAATCCACAAAGCTCTTGTGCTCAGCTTTTGAATATTCAGTGCTTTTCACACTTGGGATTTTTCAGGTTTACTTTTCTATGTATGTGTGTCTATGTGGCTGAGTGTACCTACCTGTCTATATTTAATTAATAATGCCCACGCTTGTAAGCAGATATATTTAGTTTCGGTCTTATTGAATATGTGAATCCTAATGCATATAAGAAATTAAACTGAGGAAATTCTTGTCCAAACAGCAATGAATTTTTATAATTTTATTATGGCCAGGAATTGAAAAAAAGCACCCACTACACTCTCAGAGTGGTTGGCGTTAGGAAGGGCATCCAGCTGTAAAAACTCTGCCAGATCAGTTTGGAGCCTGGTGTAGCCATCTGGTTCACCAGTCCCCAGTCAAATCATCCAACTCATGCCCGCATGGAAAACGGACGTTAAATGATGATGATGATAATGATGATGATGATGAACTTAGTTATCATTCAGTTAATTTTAGGAACATAAATTGTGACTAAGGTTTGGTGGAAGATTTTAATTCAAACCTTATGAAAATAAGACATTTGTACACAGTACCAGAGCTGGTTTCAGCCGGGTTGGTAACGAAAGGGTTAAATGCAGGTGCACCCTCTTCCTTACAGACACATTTCTCTCCTATGACATCACAATTTTCTCACACACTGTCTTGCAATGTGTTGAATAAAATCATAATTACTCGATCCTCCTCTATTTTCTTTTACCCAAAGCCAGGAATTTGTCAGCCCCCCCCCCCACCACCGTATATTATATCCATGTTCTGTTTTTTTCAGTTTCATTACTATTAGTGGTTCCTGTCTTATCATCTATTCATTATTGTTATAGTTCCAATTGTGTATGTACAGACTGTTGTTGTGTTTGACCCCCTCACCTTTCTGTTTTTTACTCATATACAACAGGTAGCTATAATTACTGCTATCCCATTCTCACCTTCCACTGTCCTAATCTTCACCCACCTTTAGCTACGCAACATTGCCATGATTAATATTCTGGTTTAATTCTCTCTCTCTCTCTCTCTCTCTCTCTCTCTTCCACAGTTCCGTTATGTGGTCTTGCACATTGCCTGCCAGAGAGCTCACAAGAGAAAGTTTGATGCCACAAACAAAGAAATTGAACCAAATTTCAGTGAAACTAAGAAAGTCTCAACTGGTTTTCTAAATTCTTCATACAGTAAGTGTTTCAAATCTTCCTCCATCATTAACCCTTTTCTGACCATATTTTCTTACGAAATACACAATCTCCATTCTACATTCAATTTTGAAAATAATCAAGAATTTGTAGGGATTTAGTAAAACTTGTTCCTGGCCATGCTGGGGCACCACCTTGAAAAAGTTTTAGTCAAATGAATTGACCCCAGCATTTATTCTTTTTTTAAGCCTGATACTTATTTTATCAGTCTCGTTTGCTGAATCACTAAGTCACAGGGAGGTAAACACAGCAACACTGGTTGTCAAGCTGTGGTGACAACCAAAAAAACACACACACACACATGATGGGCTTCTTTCAGTTTCCATCTCCCAAATCCAATCACAAAGCTTTGGTTGACCCAAGGCTGGGAAATTCAGCTTTTGTTTCTAGCAGATCAAGACACCACATGGCGGACGTAAAGAATGTGGGCCACATCCCATTTCGTTATTTTATTTATTCTTTTTTTTTTTTTACAGAATCCACCATTTTTGAGTATTGAGATTCTGATTCTGCAAAAAAAAAACAGGATTTTAAAATTTTAATCTCCCCCAACCCTAAATTCTTCAATTTTCACTTTTTCAGAATTTTTTTTTTTTTTTTTTTTTCGTAATACATAGAAAAATACGGAGATTATGATTGTAAAAAAAAAAAATGGAGAAAAGTGAAAATTGAAGAATTTGGGGATGGGAGGGGAAATTAAAATTTTAAAATGCCTTTTTTTTTTTTCCTTGCAGTATATCAGAATCTTCATACTTGAAAATGGGAGATTCTGTAAAAAAAAAAAAAAATAAATAACAAAAATGGGTGCAGTCCACATTTTTTATGTCTGCCACACCACATAGAGCGCCTCTCCTCCCCTCAACACCAACAGATTTACTGCTCAGGTAATGCTAAGATATGGTTGTTAATACTGTATTCTCTCTTCCATGGCAAAATACCATCTTTCAGTATCTTCTTCTACCAGAGGTGGCAGCAGTCGGTGAATCTGATGCTTTGAAATTAGAAGACCTGGTATCTTTGATCTGCAAAGAGGAATTGAATGCCCTGACAATTATAAGTCAGCCTGAAGTCGAACGCCAAGAGGAACTGATTTCGTTCTGGATTGAAGAAAATCATACAATGAAGATGGAACTTGTAGAAAGTGACCACATCCGGTTAAGGACATGTGGAGACTCTCCCTTCATTGGTAAGACTTTAGCATTAAGCACTCCTCCTACTGGTTAAGCAGTGTCATTGCATTTTCCTTTCCTTGCTATCATCGTCGATTAAGACATTGATTGATTTTCCATCCGTTGGTAAGACCATTAACAGAATAATGTTTGAGATGACGCCAATTAAGAATTCCATTAACAACACTAATATTTACTTCAAACAATTACTACCACTCCTCTTTCTCCCCCAGCCCCTTCCTGTGTCTCCCTCTTCTGTGGGTACCATTCACTTTCAGTGATCAGCACTTCTTTATGCAGCTGTCCTCATTCATACACATCACATGTCCAAACCAATGTAGTCTTCTCTCTTGCATCCTACATTTGATTTCTCTTATGCCCAACTTTTCTCTCAATACATTTACACTTTGTCATACATGCGCACTGATGTTGTACATCCAACAGAGCATACTGCCTTCATTTTTCTCCAGACTATGCATGTCTTCTGCACTCAGAGCCCATGTCTCACTACGAAGGAGTATAGCTGTGTGTATATATATATATATATATATACACACACACACACACACACATAGACACATACATACAAATATATTTAGATAGAACATAAAAAATACAGAGTACTATGAAAATATTACTTAATTTCTTAACTCAACATCTGTTTCAGGAAGCTTGGACTTATGTAATAATCATAGTATTCATAATTTGAAGATGGAATATGCAAAAAGGTCCTTGGTATGCAACCAGTAAATAGTCACACAGAGATATTACAATAAATCTAGAGAAAGTGGCTGTGTGGTAAGAAGTTTGCTTCCCAACCACATGGTTCTGGGATTCAGTCATACCTTGGGCATCGGGTTTTTATTATAGCCCCAGGTCAACTAAAGACTTGTGTGGGTGAATTAGATAGCTGGAAACTGAAAGAAGTCCATCATGTACTTGTATATACACACACACACACAAATATACATACACAATATACACTCACAAACACGTGTGTGTATGTGTGTGAGAGAGAGCATTAGCAACTTTTTGTCTTAACTTTGTGTGATAATTGGAAACAAGTTTCACCATTCATGCAATCTTCTGTGAAAACATGTCTGGTCATGAGAAATTATTACTCCACTTGGAGAGTTGGTGGCAGGGAAGGCCTCCAGCCATAGAAAATCCACCTCAACAAAATTCCATCTAACCCATGCAAGTATGGAAATGTTAACATTAAAACAATGATAATGATGATGATGATGATATCACTGGCTTCCCCAGCCCCTTTCTTCCACCTCTCTCCTCCCTGCTTTTGCATTATATTAACAATTGTCTCCTCCTTCCCCTCCCTGTGTCACATAACAAGTCATCAATCATTGGTGCTTTTCTTTGTCTCTCTCTAACAAAAGTCTTCTCTTGTTGCTTACAGAGAGCATTGTCAAGCTGGACGCAAATGGAGAACCAGTGACAGTAAGTAACTATAGTGGTGGTGAGGACATTGGATCAAGCTGGACACAGAAAATCATGAACCTGAAACTGACTGACGCACCCAGTGCAGCTGCAGCTGCTGCCCAGGGTGAATGTGCAGGTGACGATGAATGGGTAAGTCAATGAGCAGCAACTGTGTCCTGTTTGCGTTTTAAAAGCATTTTTCTGACTCCTGTTGCTGTGTGTTGTGGATCAAAATGTCATCAGAACTGATGCTGTAAAAAGAAAACTACAACACACAGCAATTCAGCATTGAATCTCCTTTTGTTTCTGTTGAGCAAGAGAGCAAAAACATATATACCTTATTATGCATGCAAGACAGAGTTCAAAGGTCAATGTGTGCCAAGTGGCTTCACTCTGCATACTTTAGCTCTGTTACCATAGCAACAGCCATCATCATCATCATCGTTTAATGTCCGTTTTCCATGCTGGCATGGGTTGGACGGTTCGACTTGAGTCTGGGAAGCTAGGAGGCTGCACCAGGCTCCCGTCTCATTTGGCATGGTTTTCTATGGCTAGATGCCCTTCCTAATGCCAACCACTCCGAGAGTGTAGTGGGTGTCTTTTATGTGCCACTGGCACAGGGGCCAGAGGGAGCTGGCAACAACCACAACAGTGCATTCTGTTCTTAAGGGAAAAAAATAATTCATCTCGTATTGCTCCAGTCCATTCTGCTGAAAACATGTTACCTTGAAAGGGACAGGCTTCCTGTTGTGTTCTCTGTCACTTTATAATACCATGGAAACCAGGTAACCAGCCCTATGACTTCTAGGCCCTGACATACTACTCCCCCTCCCCCTCCTCTTTCTTGAAGGATAACTTCTCTGATCTCTGTCAACACCAGAACCAGGTGTTTTCAACCTCCATCACTTCTGAAAATGATGAAGACAGTCATAAACAAATGCTTGCTTTATTATTTTTGGTTTCTTCTCACTCCTTAGTTGTCATTCCTGTGACTTCTATAGAACCAAGTCCATCAGAGATCTACTACCTTAAAGTTACACTCATCCTACAACCCTAAAACTGACTCTTTGGATAATGTAGTCCCTTATAAATAGAAGACAGGACAATCAAGGCTGAAATGCTTTTTTATCATAAGGTCACACAATAACACTTGCCATTGTATTCTGGGATATTTCAGCTGTTTAGTAAATAGCCTTTTCTTTACATCTTTATTTTCAGGATGACTAAGACAGACACACAGACAAAGGTGGACAAATGTGCAGGAAGAAAGAAAAAGAAAAACAGAGAGATACAACACTTCAACAGTTCAAATTCATCATTTTTCTATAGAACTACAACAGAAGCCCTACTCCTGAATATTTAGCTTAAAGCCCCCTTTTTTTATGTCCCCTAATCATCCATGATAATATTCATCAGCCTACAATGTATTTTGTATTTTTTAAATTTTATCTCCATATTTTTTTTTTTATTTTTGCACATTACATGAATGTATGTACGTATGCATGTCAAAACAAGAGACTGGAAAAAGTTTTTGGTATTACTTAGTGACCATTACACATGTTTCATTCACTAATAGGAATTATAAAATTGTACATGTAAGATAAACGCTTCATCCAAATTTAAACTTTTTCATAATTTTTTTTTTCTTCTCTGAATGAAGAAACTCTAATGGGTGATACAGTCTGTTTCTCCTATATATGCAAGTTTGTAACTCCTATTAGCAAATGAAACATGTGTAATGGTGAATAAATAATACCAAAAGATGTTTCCAATCTCCTGTTTTGATATATACTTACTCTGCAAATAATAGCTCCAATATCGTTCAACTCTTATGCATATCTCACATAATACGACATCTACAAATGTATTTGGAATACTGGAATAAGCAGATGTGCTTCAAGAGTACACAACTTGCATTTCAACCCTATCATATAAGTATATGTAAATATATAGCAGAGTATATGTGAAACAAGGTGGAAAAAATAGTACTCAAATACCAGAGGTAGAGTAATATTCTTTTTTTCCCCATTTTTTTGTGATATCTTTGCAGATTTATTAATATGTATATGTGTACATATATATATATATATATATATATATATATATATATATATATATATATAAGTCAGTAAATAGTGGGGTTGTGTTAACCGCACGTGGAGAAATAATAGGAAAATGAAAAAAAGCCAGAATGTTGAACTGGAAGCATAATTTAATAAAGATTTTTTCTAACCGGTTTTCATTGCGATGAAGCAAATTATCAAGAAGAAAGAGAATGAAAATGTTTTTTTACAAAAAAGTACAAAATGAAGAAAATAATATATAAAAAAATAAATATACCCATACATTATATTGTCTTTGAGCTTTTGTAGTTCAATAGTAGTTCATGTATAAATTGGTAGGAAAAATAAGGATGCATGAGAGTTGAGAGTTTTGTTAGGTTTAAAAAAAGGGTTAAAAGTTTGTGTTAAGCAGGAAATGTGGTGTCAAAACAGGAAGTGTGTGTAAGGGGAGACAAGTGTTTTTAGTTAGAGTTATGAACTCTTTTTTTCCCAACAGGAATTATGCTTCCAGTTCAGCATTCTGGCTTTTTTTCATTTTCCTATATATATATATATATATATATATATATATATACACATCAATGTTTGTTTTTATGTAAGTTATAATAAAAACAATTTTACATTAAGCTGAAGAATTAGTTGATTTGTTATTCTTTAACAAGAATGGTATCAATAGTGACTTCGAAGTTTCGACCAACTAGGCCATCATTTGGTTTAGCTGGCTGAAGTCTCTGTCACCAGCCATTTTGTAAAAATACAATGAATATGTAATTCTACAGTTTTCTGTTAAATTGTTTTTATTATTATATTATTTTATGAAAACAAACAATATATACATATACATATATGCACACACACACACACACACATACATATATATATATATATATGATACTTTTCTTGTTTTAAATAACAAAAATTTTTCAACTTTTTCCTTTAAATCTGACTCACGAATCCATTAATTTTAATGAAAACCTTTATAAACCTCTAGGTAGTGATTTCACTCTCAAAGTTTGAAGAATTAGGTTGTTTTCCATTTATTTTAATCCTTTCCAATGTTATTTCAATTCACACAAAAGCCTTTTTGTTTTTATTGTTGTGTTTCGTGGATTTTTATAGCTCCATTCCTCCTCTACAAATTTGGTTTATTGTTTTTTTGAAATTTCAATAAATTTTACCTCTTTTCAGACACATGACTAAGGAGTGCCAAATATGAAAGGCAAATGACTTTTTCTGACAACCCAGCATTAGGAATGTCTGTAGAAAATCCCATGGTACTCCTTACAACTCACTGTGGCACTAAAGGCAGCTTAAGTTCCACTTCTGTTGGCTTGCTATGAAACCATAACTACTGGCATTTTCTCTACAATACTTTCATTGCCAGGAGATTTTACTGCTTTCTCTCACAATGTTCTCAGTAACTTGCGCCAACATTTGCAAAGGCTTGCTTTGACATGTTAACGGCTTTCCTATCAATTAATTATCCTTTAATTCTTTCCAAAACACTTTTATTGCGACACTTGAAGCTGTTTGTGTAACACCTCAATGTATCAGGAATCCTTATGTGGTTGCTTAACCCTCTGCTTAGAGAGAGACAACAGTGGTGAAGGCACATAGCTTAGTGGTTAGAGCATGCGGCTCATAATTGTGCGATTGTGTCCTTGAGCAAGACACTTTATTTCACTTTGCTCCCATCCACTCAGCCAGCAAAAAATGAATTTTACCTGTAATTCAAAGGGCCGGCCTTGACACATTGTGTATCATACTCTATCTCCCTGGGAACTACATTAAGGGTACACATGTCTGTGGAGTGCTCAGCCACTTGCATGTTGATTTCACAAGCAGGCTGTTCCGTTGATCGGATCAACTGGAACCCTCATTGTCATAACCAATGGCAACCAGTGTTTTGCTTGTTTCTCTTCTAGTAACAACAGTTAAATTCTTTCAAATTACAGCCATTTTGTCTTTAAAAAATGGAAAGGTGACATTAGTTCCTGTAATCTTAGATAACCCTAAAAACATGGATGGGGCAGGTCAAGATTAGAATGCTTTTAGAATGCTTTTAATCATAGGTCAGCTGAATCAGAGTTGAGTTGGGGAAGGGCAAACAACAACAACAACAACAGTTGAAAAGAGTTGTTTTTCACTTGAATGTCTCTTCATTCTTTGTTATTTTCACCCTCTTAAATACTAAAATGCCACCGCCCTCCCTTAACCAAGAAGTAGCAGGGGATTATCCTATCTGATGCCAAATAGTGTAGTTTGCCTTGATATGAGACTGTTACAAGATCTGAAATAAAACCTCCCTTTCTTTCTGAGACTAAAGTCCAACCTGACTAAACTGTGAAAACCAACAGGGTACATTGATTTGCCAAGGGTCCAAATGTAATTAAGGAGACTAAGTTGATTATTCTCCGTAATTATTGCTCAGTAATGAATCATACCAATTAGTCAATTATCCACTGAACCATTTGTATTCCCTCCTAATGACTGATTCATTATACAACCCAATGATTAATTCATCCTCAATGACTGGATTATTGAGGCTTTAATGATTAACTTCCAATGCATGATGTTCTTACAAACAAACCATACAATTTCACAATAGATTTAAAGCTAACGTTCTTATACGATACAAATAAACTTTGAATATCTGATGCAGTTTAACGAACAAACCATTCTGATCAGAAGTAGTTTTAAAATCAAACCCTGACAAGCTTCTGCTATGTTATATACAATATCTGCTTTTCTCTTCCATCACTTTTATCAATCATCTTTCTGTGCAATATATCAGCAATCTTGTAGCATTCCTGATCAAAACGAAAGTGCCCCCCCTCCACTAATTATACAGTATTTATGTGTATGCATTATATATGCTACACATACATATATATATATAAATATATACTTACATGTTATATATTATATGACAAATAAAAGATATTTTTCTCATTGGTATTTTCTTTTATTTTATTTTGTAAAAACCAAAAACATCCCCCACTCATCATCATCATCATTTAATATCCGTTTTCCATGCTGGCATGGGTTGGACAGCTTAGCAGGAGCTGGGAAGTCAGAGAACTGCACCAGGTTCTAACTGTCTGTTTTGACAGGGTTTCTACAGTTGGATGCCCTTCCTAATGCCAACCATTTTATAGCGAGTACTGGGTGCATTTTACATGACACCAGCACAGGTGCTTTTTACACCCCACCCCCCCAACACCAGTAGGGGTCACCAAGTAGCTTGCAAGACAAAGCCCTCCCAGCTGAGAGAGGGAGTGGAACTGAAGGAAGTAACTAAGTGCCAAACAAGGGGTTAGAGTATGAAAGAGGGAGAGAGAGTTGTCTTTTATTATAGAAGAGATACTCAGCTCCCCTCATGGATGGGTTAAAATTAATTCAGTATGTATCCATGAATTAATCTTGAGTAACACAGCCCAGGAGCTAGAGAGGTGTATTACTGAAAATAATGCTCTACTACCATGGGACCAAAACTGCTTCTGTAAAAGCAAATGAACCCTACCACAGATCTTTACTCTTATAAAAATTATTGAAGAACTCAGAATCTCCAAGCAAAAGACATCAACTGTGGATTTCTTTAAGCCATATCAACAGAAGAACCTTGTTGAACTATGGCGTTGAAGATGAGATATCAAACCCTTCACCATCATGCATGACATCCCATCAATTTTTGAGTAAAGGACAGAGAACCCAGCTGAAGAAACAATCCTTCAAGGGGTCATCCTAGCTCCTTTTCTCCTTGTGAGTGTAGTGAATTACATCCTGAAACAAAATCTTGACCCCTTCCAAGACAAAGGCCTCACCATTAAGCAGAGATGACGAAGACATTATCAGAACGTTTATCTCTCTCTCCATGATTATTTACCCTTTTTGGCCACTTTTTAATGAGGGGTATGGAATTTCTTTGAGAGTGATTTGTTGTGGTTACAGGATCTAATTGTAGAAAGTAAAAGTTGCAGAGGATGGTGTACAGAAGCAGCCACGTTTCAGAATAAAAGATAAGGAGAAATGAGAGAGCAACAACTAGAGACAATATAAGTTTGTTGAGATATTGAGAGAGGGTTTCAGGGGAGATAACTGGAAATAGAGCTGCTACTGTTATTAAGGTTACAGACCACTTCCTGTACTGAGAAGTTCATACACCAAACAACAACAGCTCCACTTATGTCAGTTAATTCGAAGACAGAGCCGTATCATCTCCATAGAGTTGACAGAATGCAGTGTTAAGATGTTCCTGCTTTTCCAACGAATTGAACCAATCCAAGTCGAGGCGACATTTTGTTGACAAAGAGATTTGTGGACTTATACACACACAAATTAGGCATCCAGGTAAGCTACTACCATTTGATCTTGGTAAACTTGTCAGAAATTGAGAACCACCACCAACTAAATCTAATGAAAGATACTCTCAACGTTTGAGTATCTCTACTTGTCTACTCTCTAGGTGAATGGGACAACATGAAGATGATTGCCAAAGCTCATGTACTCAACATCATCAGAGAAATTGATAGATCCTTAGGTGAACTAACCAAAGCCAGTGAGGGTGTGATATGTATGAGAATGATAGGGTGGGAGATGATCAGCAAGTTGAAGTGCTGTCTCTTAAGATGACTTATTTGAATAGAGGATAAATTCATGACTGCAGAGAGAAGCAAAGGGTATAGAAGACAGTAGGACTGACCAATGTCATGGTCCAAATTAAGTTATTTATATATGAATTATTTTATAGACATCATTACTTAAATCAATGCTGTTTTAAGTGTGCATATATTAATATTGCAGCTAGTGTTGTCCCACATTTGTGAATACATATTATCCTTCATCATCATCGCTTAACATCCATGTTCCATGGTTGGATGGTTTGATGAGCTTGGTAAGGCTGGAGGATGCACCAGGTTCCGTTGTCTGTTTTGGCATGGTTTCTATGGCTCAATGCCCTTCCTAATGCCAACCATTTTACAGTGTGTGCTGGGAGTTTTTTTTATGTAGCATCAACACCAGTGCATATTAAGTGAGACCAGCATCAGTGCCTTTTACATGCCACCAGCACTGGTGTTTTATACATGGCACCAGAACAAGGAGAAAAGGAGCTAGGATGACCCCTTGAAAGATTATTTCTTCAGCTGGGTTCTCTGTCCTTTACTCCAAAACAAGTGCTTTTTAATTAGAAAATTTCTATTTGTAAATCTCACGAAAGATATTCAGAAACAGTACTTTGGAGTAAAGATTGTTTGCCAACATAACATGGCAGTCCTGGTTTAGGACGAATGTTGCTGTGATTTAGCCCCAGGAGACATCATCTCCAGCTGGCTATAAGACACGATCTGTGTCCTTATATATCATCATCATCGTTTAACGTCCGCTTTCCATGCTAGCATGGGTTGGACGATTTGACTGAGGACTGGTGAAACCGGATGGCAACACCAGGCTCCAGTCTGATTTGGCAGAGTTTCTACAGCTGGATGCCCTTCCTAACGCCAACCACTCAGAGAGTGTAGTGGGTGCTTTTACGTGTCACCCGCACGAAAACGGCCACGCTCGAAATGGTGTCTTTTATGTGCCACCCGCACAAGCCAGTCCAGGGGCACTGGCAACGATCTCGCTCGAAAATCCTACAGGAGCCAGTCAGGCGGTACTGGCAACGGCCACGCTCAAAATGGTGCATCTCATGTGCCACCCGCACAAGAACCAGTCCAGGGGCACTGGCAACGATCTTACTTGGCTTGCCGGGTCTTCTCACGCACAGCCCATTTCCAAAGGTCTCGGTCCGTAGTCATCGCCTCGGTGAGGCCCAATGTACGAAGGTCTTGCCTCACCACCTCAGCCCAGGTCTTCCTGGGCCTACCTCTTCCACGGGTTCCCTCAACTGTTAGGGTGTGGCACTTTTTCACGCAGCTATCCTCCTCCATTCTCACCACATGTCCATACCAGCGCAATCGTCTCTCTTGCACGCCACAACTGATGCTTCTAATGTTCAGCTTTTCTCTCAAGATACTTACACTCTGACGGGTATTCACATTGACATTACACATCCAACGGAGCATACTGGCTTCATTCCTTGCGAGCTTACGTATGTCCTCAGCAGTTACAGCCCATGTTTCACTGCCATGTAGCATGGTTGTTCGTACGCATGCGTCATACAGTCTGCCTTTTACTCTGAGTGAGAGTCCCTTTGTCGCCAGCAGGGGTAAGAGCTCTCTAAACTTTGCCCAGGCTATTCTTATTCTATATATATATATATATATATATATATATATATATATATATATATATATTTATTTATTTTAATTTTTTTTTTTTTAAATATAAGGACACAGATCGTGTCATGTAGCCAGCTGGAGATGATGTCTCCTGGGTCTAAATCACAGCAACATTCGTCCTAAACCAGGACTGCCATGTTATGTTGGCAAACAATCTTTACTCCAAGTGCTTTTCACATGGAACCAGCACCAGTGCTTTTCACAAGGAGCCAGAACTGGTGCTTTTCGTATGGCACTAACACAGAGTTTGATATTTCATTCACCATCTCCACCAACCCCTCGTCATTACTGTCTCAGTTCCTAGCTCTCATAAAACTGGTCACTTGGTTTCTAAGGTGTTTAAGCAACCAAGATCACAATATTCCTCCATATTCAACAGTGTGGACTAAAAGTGTTTTGAATGCACCACACTGCCCTCTTCAGGAACTGAAACCACAGCCTTTCAATTATGAGTGCAATACCCTAAGCACTAGGTCACATGCCTTCACTGATATTTCACTGGTATACATTTTATTTCAGCTTCCAGGTCTGGAAAAACTTTACTATAAATAGCCAGAGGTGTAGAATTATTTGAAAATGCTTTATTCACGATGTTTTGATGTTTCCACATTTACAGAATTTGTCACATGATCAATGTCCATTTACAGGATTTGTTTACATAGTTCTTTACATAGCAACAAACTGCAAAGGTTGTGGGGAGCATTGCTTCTTTTTTATTTACTTATATATTCATTTAAAAATAGTTTTTCCAAACTTTAGCGGGAATTATTTATAAAAATAACATAACGAATGTGAGCAAATTTGCTTATCAAACCAAATCACTTGAGACAATTTCTGGTTCTTTGATATAAAAAGCATCAATTTCCTTAGTTTCCAGAATTAAATTAATCTGGAAATATACTTAATTTAAATATTAAGTATATTTCCAGGTTTAAATTAAGTTCTCCTTTAGAATTTTCTGCAAGAATCTTCCCTTACGTTATGCTCCAAACATTAGCTAACACTAATTTAATATAGCAATCAAATAAAAGTTAATTATTTTGTTAAATGCAACCAAATTCTTGATTATTTTCGAAATTAATAGAAAGACATAGACATATTTTATACGAAATATTGTCATGAAATACTTAAAGCACAAGATAACTTGTTTCAGTCATTGGACTGCAACAATTAAATCTCTCGCTAGAAACACTAACTGAAAGATGAAGCATTGAAAATGTTACATCATGATAGCTTATGAGAGCCAAAAAAGAATAAGAAGAAAAAGAAATGGCTGAATGCTTCCAAGATGCAGAGCATATAAACTTCGGCTTCCACTGGGAAGGTATTTCACTTGGCCTTTTCCCTTACAGTTTCCAAACTGTCTATAGCAGTTGATTGGTCTGAAATTCAAGTCCAAGCAAATCCTAGATTCAGTAAGGTAGGCCTTTTTCTGAAGATATAAGAAAATATATATACAAAACATATTATTCAGTTCATAGACAATTTCAGTAGGTTGCAAGTGTACTTATGTACATGTGTATGTGTGTGTGTATAAATATATACATAATAATAATAATAATAATAATAATATAAATAATATAAAAATATATATGCATACATACACATATATGTGTACATACATATATTTGTATATACATGCATATATGGGCACAAGACACCACGGAACGTAAACAACATAAAATACGAAAATAATACGAATTACAAAATACGAAAACATGGAATACGAACTTTTTTGGCAAACAACGAAAGAAACAAACGGAAAACAATACAAGCAGCATGAAAAACGATCCTTTATCAGTTGTTAGCTGTTTTGTTACTTTGTATTTTGAGCAATTCACAACAATGATACGTTTTCAACATAACAGTTGCTCC
This sequence comes from Octopus bimaculoides, assembly GCF_046866305.1. Classification (NCBI taxonomy): domain Eukaryota; kingdom Metazoa; phylum Mollusca; class Cephalopoda; order Octopoda; family Octopodidae; genus Octopus; species Octopus bimaculoides. The sequence goes on along the minus strand of NC_142938.1, from coordinate 2,277,670 downwards.
TGCAAAGCAAATTAAATAAAATTTGAGATTTTGCTGAGGGTCAAAATTAGTAGCAAAAACAAGACAATGGAAACAGACAGGGAGGGCTGCTAAGCTTAGACGAGTTCAAGTAAGTTTTACATACATACATACATGAATAAAAGAAGGCATATGGTCTGGTGGTTAGGTGTGTTACATTCATGATCGTGAGATTGTGGTTTTGAATCCTTAGTCAGGTGATGTGTTCTTTTCTTGAGCAAGACACTTCATTTCACGTTGCCCCAGTACACTCACCAGTAAATAGGCACACCTTATGACAGGCTAACACCCCATTCAGGGGCATTGTTGGCCACCCTGCCTAACCAGCAGGATGGCTTCATTTGAAAGCTAAAACAAATCTGAAGTGCTTTGTGACCAGCAACGTCTAACATCTGATACTCTGGTCAATCATGTGATCACATGCTATGAAGGGCATCCAGCTGTAGAAACTCTGCCAAATCAGACTGGAGCCTGGTGTTGCCATCCGGTTTCACCAGTCCTCAGTCAAATCGTCCAACCCATGCTAGCATGGAAAGCGGACGTTAAACGATGATGATGATGATGATATATATATATATATATATATATATATATATACATAAATATATATATATATATAAATATATATATATATATATATATATATACATAAATATATATATATATATAAATATATATATATATATATATATATATATATATATATATATATATATATATACATAAATATATATATATATATATATATATATATATATACATAAATATATATATATATATATATATATATATATATATATATATATACATAAATATATATATATATATATATATATATATATATATATATATACATAAATATATATATATATATATATATATATATATATATATATATATATATATATATATATATATATATATATATACATAAATATATATATATATATATATATATATATATATATATATATATATATATATATATATATATACATAAATATATATATATATATATATATATATATATATATATATATATACATAAATATATATATATATATATATATATATATATATATATATATATATATATATATATATATACATAAATATATATATATATATATATATATATATATATATATATACATAAATATATATATATATATATATATACATAAATATATATATATATATATATATATATATATATATATATATATATACATAAATATATATATATATATATATATATATATATATATATATATATATATATATATATATATATTAAATATATATATAAATATATATATTTAAAAAAATATATTTTTTTTTTGTAGTTTCACATCAGAGTTGTGGCCATGCTGGAGCACCACCATTTTCCTACACTGTTATTACTGAGAGCCTCCTCTAATATGTGGCACTTGGTGAAGAATGGAGTTTCATGTAGCTACCCTCATTTGCACCTCTTGCCATGAGGTAGGTTCATCTGGGACTCTTGACAGGAAGAGGCCCAGCTTTGATTTAAAAACCCCTACATCTACTTTGTGCAGGTTCCTCAGGCTCTTTTTATGAATATTAAAAAGCTGTGGGCCCCTGAAACCCAGGCTGTTGCAGTAACTGGTCCTGAAGCACGATGGACTGCTGGTATCTTTGGCACAATGCAGTGTCGACTCGTTCTGGTATTGGTGTAGCTTTCAATGCCAAAATTTGGCACAATTCTTTCCAAGATCTTCCAGATGTATATTACTGCATACCTCTCCCGCCTTCTCTCCAGGGAGTAGAGTCTTAGCTGTTTCAGCCTTTCCCAGTAGCTGAGTTGTTGCAAAGAGACAATCTTTTTTGTGAAGCTTCGCTGGATTGCTTCAAGGTCCACTGTTAATTTTACACTGTTGGGTGACCACAGCTGGGAGCAGTAATCCAGGCAACTGAGGACGAATTTCTTCCTTAGGACCATCATGGTTTCCTTATCTCTGGTTTTGAATATAAAAATACTTATTAACATAAATAAGTTCTGTTTTTTGAAAGAACTATGGAACAAAAAATCCGTGACTTGTGTCCAAGTGTAAAACAATGTTTCCGTGATATGTATGTATTTGTGTAACCCACACTAACATGGAGAAAGTGACATAAAATTAATAAATAAATTAACGAGTATTTGTATGCGTGTGTGTGTCTAATCTTCAGCAATTTTTACATCCAAGTTTTCAAACTGCCATAGATAAGGTGGAGACTTCGGTCAGTTCTTATTCAGGGTTACTCTTCTCCTAGACAGATTGGGAATCAGGTTACGGTTCCTGCATTCATTTTTGCTATGTTTTCCATCGCTAGATGTCCTTCCTATCTGCATCCAAGCAGTGATCTGGGTGCATTTCATTGTCGCACCAAAACTGGAGAAATTGTTTTCTCTCTGAACAGTTCTCTATAAATATATGTAACTCAGGCTGGAAAAAACGAACCAGATATGAATTACTTCATAGCTTTGTAATTTTCATAATCTGATTGTTTATTTTTAGAATGACATTATGGGGAATGTACAAGAAGCCAGATCAGGTTGGTTTAAACATCAAACAAGTACAATATTTAGGCAGGATCTAACACATTTAAATATAAAAGGATCAAACAGTTGGCAACTTCATAAATAACATAGGATTCTCAGCTTACATCTTTTGTCTTGCAACTCAGGTTAACAGTGGTACCAAATGCCTTTTCCAAAGCTTGCTTTATGTCAGATACCTACAAACAAAATTAACAATACTATCAGTATACATGATGACAAGTCCAACAGCAACAACAATAAAAATACAGCTCTAAAAAGGAACGAAAGAATAAAGATTTTTTTTTTTGTTTGTTTACATCAATACAAAGACATTTCATTTGTGAAACAAAATTAATTAACTGAACCCTAGCAAATGGTTAATTTTTTTATTTTATTGACTACTGTGAATGATGGCTTGCAAAGTCAACCACTGCATGACTCCATGTCACCATCATCATCGTTTAATGTCCACCTTCTATATTGGCATGGGTGGGATGGTTTGACAGGAGCCAGCCAGTGTTATCTCTCATAATCGCTGCTGCTTTCCCCTCTATGAACCAACATCCTCTTCTTCCTCTTTATATAGTGAGAATTTAGAAAAAAAAAAACAAAAGACAAAGACAGGTGTGTAAACAACAATCTACTTTGACAAAAACCCCTTCACCTAATGCTAGGTGAAGGGGTTTTTGGGTGGTGGGGGTTATGTTGGTATACATTTATGCAAATTGAAACTAACAGATATATGAAGAAATATAAAATAAAAATTAAATAATAAAAAATAGGTAACTGATAAAGAAAAATAAGCTATGTAAGGGATTGAACCCAGATTAATCAGTTACCAACCAAAAGCTTTTATTATTTAATCTTGAAAACTACTAACCTTGTACATTTTATTATATGATGGAACAATTTTCTTTTTTTTCAAAACACTGCAACATAAAAAGAACTGTATAAGATCACTTACATTTAAATAGCAATCCATAAAAATCATAACAAGCCAAAATATTTTCTCAAAAGTGGATGCTTGAGGGATCAAGAGAAACTAGCAGGACCTGTGAATATTTCATAGAATTAATGGTAAACTTATTGGATTATTTCCATAAACTTTATCCCAAAAAACCTGAAAGTGTAGCCTGTGTTGTGTCTGAATGGAAAGATAGTCACTCATCTGCTAATCATTGAAATGTGAAGGAAATTGGAATACGATGATTACTTAATGCACTTTATATATTATACACTTTATATATATACTTTATGTACAATTTTATAGACTTAATATACAGCACTCATAAAAATAAATATTCACTCTTATTTTTCCATTTTTCCCAGAAATAGGCACAGGAGTGGCTGTGTGGTAAGTAGCTTGCTTTCCAACCACATGGGTCCAGGTTCAGTCTCACTGCGTGACACCTTGGGCAAGTGTCTTCTCTGTAGCCTCTGGTCGACCAAAGCCTTGCGAATGGATTTGGTAGATGGCAACTGAAAGAAGCCCATCGTATATATTTTACTAAATTCTTTGTTATATTTAAAATTAATTGAAAGAAACCCAGAGCATTTCAACAGAAATACGGTAACGAAAGGGTTAAAACAGTAAATTTGGATCATAAAAGCTGAAGCAGTCTCAGATAAGTTAGTATCAAAAAGGTTGATTCACTTCTTTCCACTGATATTGGCTTTTCTTTAGTGGGTGGGTGGGTGGATGGACGGATGGATGGATGGATGTACAGACACCACTATTATCTACACCAGCACTTCTTAAACTTTTCTCATTCATGACCCCATTTTTCATCATGAGATTTTTTGCGCCACCCGGAATTAAATATAAAATAAAACATACAAATAAATATAAAAATCATTTATTTTTTTGCTAAACAAAGAAGTTATATTATTTGTCAAAATAAAAGTAGTTTTAGGATTTGTATGTTTGAGAAATAATATATAAGTGTTTGAATTTAATTTTTGGAAACCCAAATGGGGTCATGACCCATAGTTTAAGAAGCGCTGATTTACACTGAACCAAAAAAAAAACCAGTTTTGTTTTCACACACCTATAAATGTCGAATTTTTTGTTCAAATCAAGGGCTTGTTTGAAGTAAGTCAACTCTGGTATCATACTTCCTTGCCTTGTGGCACATTTGCCATGCTTTTCCCACTCATGCTTCCTAGAATAAAAAAGAGAAAAAGGGTGAATTTAAAAGACTAAGTCAGTGATTAAAACTTTGCGCTCAAAAACAATCAACTTTCCCCCTAATTCCACCAAACCATCTTAGAAAAGGACATGGTGAACAAAGTAGTCCTAGTTACACTGTGCCTCAATAAAATACAGAGTAGTAATGACTGGAAGACAATTTATCAAAGGTCTGCTTGATTATATCTGATTCAGCACTAAACAACAACATCATTCACATTATTTGCCAGATCAGATTGGAGCCTCGTGCAACCTTCTGTCTCGCCCATCCTCAGTCAAATCGTCCAACCCATGCCAGCATGGAAAGGGGACGTTAAACGACGACGATGATGATGATGTGGAGACAAATACCAATGTTCCCATGAAGCAGGCTTAAAAATTGTAGAGGGATCCATCTATACATGAAACCATTGGTAGTCTTGTTAGCCCCCAAATAAGAGTATTTATCCCCCGATATGGTGTTGAGTACTCATGTGCACTGTTCATTTGCATATATCTACTCACTCACAAGGCCTTGTTTGGCTTGGGGTTATAGTAGAAGACATTTGTCCAAATGGCCCCATGCAGTGACACCGAATCTTAAACCATGTGGTTGGGAAGGAAACTTCTTAATCACACAGCCATGGCTTAACCTATCTTATGTATATCTGGAGCTAAATTTACAGTTCACATCTAGATATTCAACTATCTATGTGATATACATCTACTGTGTCTGGCCTACAGCTACTCAATAGCTACAACTCAGCTAAAGAAAAATTTGCAACAATTGACATCAGATTACATTAACAGTTAGCAACAACATTTTGGCAATGTCACAGTACATTGACTGATGTTGGTAAATAATGGAAATCACAGGCAATGATAGGCATTCATCATTATCATCATCATCGTCATCGTTGATTAACATCCGCTTTCCATGCTGGCATGGGTTGGACGGTTTGACTGAGGACTGGCGAGCCATATGGCTGCACCAGGCTCCAATCTGATCTGGCAGTGTTTCTACAGCTGGATGCCCTTCCTAATGCCAACCACTTTGAGAGTGTAGTGAGTGCTTTTATGTGCCACCAGTAAGGGAGCCAGTCAGGCAGCACTGACAACGACCATGCTCAAATGGACCTTTTTACATGCCACCGGCATGGGAACCAGTCAGGCAGCAATGGCAATGATCACACTCGAATGGTATTATTAGAACAAAAACTTACCAAAATTCTTCAGATGGTGAGGAATAACTTGGCCACTTGTCTTTCAACTGACTCTCTATGCTCTGCAAATTAAAGAAAAATTGGCATCAAATTTTAACACAAGAAATTTCAGAGTATTTATTTTATAATTGGATAAAAAGCAACATTTACCTTGATGGAATTTGATCTCAGAAGGTAGAAACAGACAAAATACTGCTTAACATTTTGCCCGGCATGCTAATGAGTTTACCAAGCTCACTACCAAAGGTGGGCACTGTTATTCGAAAAGTTACCTTCATTAACTGTGAATCAGTTAATTCCTTAAAAATCTAATATTGGTTATCAATAAACTGTTAACATTCATTTTGATTATAGAAAATAAAAACAAAAAATCCATTTTTGCTCTAAAATCACCTAAAAAAAAAACTTTTAAAAATTGCTAAAACTAAAAAAAAAATCCATTAACTACAATTCAATCAAAGTTAATGGAAGTTAACTCAAGTTGATTTGAGTTAATGAAAGTTAAATGTAACAGAAGTTAATTAGTCTGATAATGATTTCCAAAGTTAACTTAAGAGTTAAATCATTAACGAAAATGTTGACTTTGTTAATTAACAATCAACAGATTAACAGTTTGGTGCCCAGGTTTGTTCACTACCATCATCATCATAGTAATAATAATAATGATGATGATGATGATAATTTCAAATTTTTGCACAAGGCCAGCAAGTTTGGGGTGGGGGTGAAAAGAAAAGAATGTGAAGGCAGAAGAATGAGGTAAGTTGAGTAGGTTTCCAATATTGTGAGAGGAGAGTGAAAGACAGATACAAGTGGATAAGAATTGTTAAATATGAGTGGTGGTGGTAGTGGGGGGGGGGGGGGTAATGAGAATGAGGAATAGATGTTGATTGGTAGTAGCACAGAGGAGAGGGAGTGATGACTGGCAGTACACAAATGGCAATACAGTATGGTATACAGTAATAAGTTCTGCAAACATTATAAAATAAAGTTAGGATTAGGAGCAGGGTTCGGGTTAGGATTAGATTTCTAGTAATTACCTTTAATTTATTTATATCAAAAGAAGATCCTCTTGAACAAAATGCTGAACTTGAGCCATTTGAAGGCCTAAAATAAAGTAGAATAAAAATTAAAATAATAATTGTATTGATTTAAAATTTCTTACCATGTTGAAATAGCTTTAATCATTGATCAGGTCACTTGCTGTGCAAGTACATCTCCATAATGAAGAAAATTACTCACCATAAACCATGAACTGTCCAAGCATTCCGAGTTGTAAGCTTACGGAGGCAGTATTCGTTCTGAAATACAGAACCAATATAGTAGTGGTTGTGGAGGTGGTGATGGTTGTGGAGGTGGTGATGGTGGTTGTGGTGGTATTGGTGGTGGTTGTGGTTGTAAAGGTAGTGTTGGTGGTGGTGATAGCAGCAGTAATAGTACCAATAGTGGTGGTCACTATGAGTAGAAGAGCTTTGTCTTTGGAATGGCTGGTTTTTGGTGGTGCAAAGAAAAGAATCTTGGAATTTACCAGATGTTACTTTTTGTCGTATTGTCTGGAGCAGCAAGACTTCCTGACAGTTGGTTGATGTGAAAATGAAGTTGTAAGGCAAACTAGATTTGGCAAACAATAGGAAAACAGACAACTATCATCATCATCACCATCATCATCATCATCATTTTAACATACACTTTTTTATGCTTGCATGGGTCAGATAGAATCTGTTACGTAGATGTATGTGTGTATGTGTATGTATATGCACATTTATGTAGGCAAATGGATATGAAAATAAACAGACAGACATACAAACGGGATAGGTATTCGTGTCTGTGGAGTGCTCAGCCACTTGCACGTTAATTTCACAAGCAGGCTGTTCCGTTGATTGGATCAACTGGAACCCTCATCGTCGCAACCAACGGAGTGCCACAATTTTTTTTAATTAACTCAACAAATTGAGAATCTCAAGTGTGTTTGTATGGACTTTTACAAGTAAAAAAAAAAAAATGAATGAAAGAATATAACAAACATTGTTAGACTTACCACTTCACAAAATGTACCAGACCATTGTTGAGCAAAAACGTAATGATCAAAACTACTCCTGTCAATTAAATAAAAGAAATAATTACAACGCATTGATTATCATATTAACAAAGATTCAGTTAAACCAGTGGCTCTCTACCAAGGCCGTATAACCCTTAAGGGGATACATTTAAGATTTTGTTGTTAAAATTTTATTGTGCAATAAAATTGGTTATAATTCTACAATACACAAAATATTTTAATAATCTTTTTAATACAATTCCAAATAATATTTAATTATAAAAAAATGATAATATGATTCTATTAAACATTGACTGACTTAGAGGGTAAAATATGAACCAAAAGGCGTTCAAAGGCAAAAAATGGTCAAGAACCACTGATTTAAATCAAGTCATTTTTAGTAAAGTGGTAATGGATTAGATGTGGTGCTGATGACGTAGCAATAACTCCTGAAATCTGTATATACATCCATTACCTATTTTGCTATCTTTGATCACATTGTCTACATAGACATATTCATATACAAAACATCATAATTTTCAGAGCTGGCGCTATGTTCTATATAATATCTGTAGAGATAACTTAAAAGGGATTGAATTGCTCTGGTAACGCAGAAACCTTTCATATACTTAGTAGTGTACTATGGTTGCTAAATGAAATATAATGTCTCTACAAGCAATTAATACACATACACACACACACATTAAATTATATCACTCACTTCTTTTATTCAACCATTCCATTTATATTCTGATCCCCAGCCCTTGTGAGTATGCTCAGCACTTTGCCACTATCTTTCTCCTACTCTCTCTTGTACTCTTGCTGTCTCCCACCCTCTCTCTCCTTCTCCTGCTCTTCCCTCAGGTTGGATAACCATGTATCTTCCCTTTACAGCAGCACACCTGTTTCTGTCCTCATTCCTGATCTCTCTCTTTCTCTCTCTGGCTGGGTAACCTTGTACCTCCTCTACAGCAAGACACCTGCTTCTGCCTCTCTGTCTCACTATAACCTTTCATCATCTGACACCAGATCACCTCCTCCAATGCCCCATCCCCTCTCATAGGATTTTTATCTTGCAAGTGCTGATGCCCCATAAAAAGCACCCGGTCCACACTGTAAAGTGGTTGGCATTTGGAAGGGCATGAAGCTGTAGAAACCCTTGTCAAAACTGACCTCAATTATGCTTGTGCCATGTATAAAGTACTAAATACTTTGGTTGGTGTTAGGAAGGGTATCTAGCTGTAAAAAACCATGCCGAAACAGACACAGAAGTCTGGTGAAGGCTTCTGCCTGGCAGGTGCTTGTCAAACCATCTGAACCATACCTGCATCGAAGGCAGATGTTAAACGATGAGGATGATGATGATGATGATGATGATGATATATGTATATACACACATACATTCATGCATATATATATATATATATATATATATATTTATATTTATGATAAGACTGTTACACCATTTCTGTCAACCAAATCCACTAACAAAGCATTAGCTGGCTCAGAGCTGTAGTAGAAGACATTTGCCCAAAGTGCCACGCAGTGGAATTGAACCCGAAACAACAGATTCACAAACTGAGCATTTTAACGACACAGCCATGCTGGTAGTCTTAATGCTGGTTAAGACAGATCAAGTAATTCACAAGTAATTCTCTTATTTGTTTCAGTCATTTTCACTGCGGCCATGCTGGAGCACCGCCTTTAGTCGAACAAATCAAGCCCAGGACTTATTCTTTGTGAGCTTACTACTTATTCTATCAGTCTCTTTTGCTGAACCGCTAGACACGGGGACATAAACACAACAACATCAGTTGTCAAGTAATGTGGGGAGACAAACACACATACACACACACATATATATATATATATATATATATATATATATATATATATATATACGACGGGCTTCTTTCTGTTTGCGTCTACCAAATCCACTGACAAGGAATTGGTCAGCCCAAGGCTATAGTAGAAGACACTTGCCCAAGGTGTCGTGCAGTGGGACTGAACCTGGAACCATGTGGTTGGTAAGCAAACTTCTTACGACACAGCCACTCCTGCACCTAAATGTATAAAGATTTAGTGCCATATACAAAAGGTTTCAAGTACTTACCCATGAATGGTATTACAAGAAACAAGAAGCAGGAAAATAACCAGATACGACTTCATTTTTTCTATAGAGAGAACAAAAAAAGAAACAACAGTTAATAAACATTTATTATTCATGGAGAATATTGGTTTCAAACTTTGGTAGGGGACTAATAATTCGGGGGGAAGAGTCAATTACACTGTGTTTTTTTGAACTTATATATATATATATATATATATATATATATATATATATATATATATATATATAGGCATAACTACAGAGTTGTTCCCCCCGCCCCGCCGACTTTGGAAGGTCATGACTTTCAGAAAAATGAATCAGCTACTTTGATAAATTAATCAGAGTCGACCGTTGATAAAAAGGCCCTTCTAAAAAGCCTAATCTATCACTTATCAATGCGATTTCTTTCAGCCGCCAAATGCGGAGACTAAATTGTTTTTCTTCTTTCTTTCTTTTTTTTTTTCTTCTTTTTGTTGGGTTCAGATAGCATTTTTATTTCAGTTGTTTGTTTTCCCTAGAAATACACCAATAAGCAACCAAGGTAATAGATAATGTTTTGATACTCACAGATAGAAAAGGTTTTAAATTGCTTTTTGTAAATAAAAGCGGAGTAACGAGCAGGGAGAGTATAAAAACCTAACTCGCTCGCCTTTTCTGAATTACCGAAACGAATATTTTTCATGTAATACATTTTATTCCTGGTTATAGCCATATTCTTAACATTAGTGTAGCATTAGTGGACGAGGAAAATTTTCAAAATCCCACGTTCTTAATTCAGAGTAAAACCACCGATCGTTCAAATTAGGGCAGTGTTTGTGTTTGTTGCTGCGTGTTTGTTACTTTGTGCGTGTTTCTTTGGCGTGCTTATTTGGTGGTCGCCGCCGTAAATTCTTTCGACGCCCGAGGCTATAGTAGAAGACACCTGCCCACGGTGCCACGCAGAACATTTTTTTTTTTTTTTTTTTTTTTGCATGGATGCCCTTTTTAATAATCTGGTTATCAAATATGCTGATTTTCACTTACCTGATACTTTATGAGTTAAAAGTCTTATAGTTTTGATATATCAACAGGAACGAAGAAGATTTCTTTGTGCAAGTAAGATACACACCCAACGAAGCGGTACTACTAAAGCAGCGCGGACCCGAATGCGCATTCGCACAGTCACGCGTCCGCGCTAGCTAGTCTTGAGTGGTCGATCCTAACCCTAACCCTATCTCTAACCCGCGTGTGCAAATGAATACGTGGTTAGGGTTAGGGTTAGGGTTAGGGTTAGGAATAGGGGTTAGGGTTAGGATCGACCACTCACGACTAGCTAGCGCGACTGCGCGTTCGGATCCGCGCTGCTTTAGTAGTACCCAACGAAGCTAAGTCACAACAACCAGCGTTCATATTAAATTTCCTTCCTTTTATATATAAGTTCGTATTACATAGTGGAGGCGCAATGGCCCAGTGGTTAGGGCAGCGGACTCGCGGTCATAGGATCGCAATTTCGATTCCCAGACCGGGCGTTGTGAGTGTTTATTGAGCGAAAACACCTAAAAGCGCCACGAGGCTCCGGCAGGGGATGGTGGCGAACCCTGCTGTACTCTTTCACCCCAACATTCACTCACTCTTACTTCCTGTTTCTGTTGTGCCTGTATTTCAAAGGACCAGCCTTGTCACGCTGTGTCACGCTGAATCTCCCTGAGAACTATGTTAAGGGTACACGTGTCTGTGGAGTGCTCAGCCACTTGCACGTTAATTTCACGAGCAGGCTGTTCCGTTGATCGGATCAACTAGAACCCTCGTCGTTGTAAGCGACGGAGTGCCAACAACAACAACAACAACGTATAACATAACACTAACAAATTATATCATTTATATATCTTTTATTCCCCTTTCTTTTTCTCTGATGTAGTTATCTTTCAACTTATACTTGTCTCAGTCAATGAACAGTGATCATTCTGGGACTTGCCTTGAAGGGTTTTAGTCGAATAAATCGATCCGAGTACGTTACAGTTTAAATATAGTACTTATTTCCTGAATCTCGTATACACCCGCTCCAGCCAGAAATATATTGTAAACAATGCTCCCTTGCTAGTTACATATCTGTATGTACAGGGTGCAGCGCCGCCGCACCGATAACCAGCTGGCGGAAGATCTGCCTGGGGTTAAACTAGTAGTAACATGGAACAGCCACTTTGATGTGGCGATTAACTTTACTGGTTAGTATAGTTACTACACTGATCTTTTCGTGAGATTTTACAAATAGCTAATTTGCTTGTGTGTGTGTGTGTGTGTGTGTAGTGGTTTCAAGCAAGCATAGCGTGGATTCGATCCTCGATCGCCAAATTTCACTTAACAGTTCCACAGCACTTTTCTCACGGTAAAACAATAGTTTTTCTGTGAGTGACAGCAGTTACATTTGCCAGATGCCTTCGCTAAGCAGAATAATATCTTTGCCACTTGACCCTTCTGACCTCTTCAAGGCCACCAAAAGCTACAACTGAGACAAGTACCACCAACGAAATCTATGTGGACCACAAGAAGGATTATGTAGAGAAATAAACCTCACTTAGTCACATTCCATGAGAGAAACTTGGTCAGCCTGCAGCGGCGGCTCATGTACAGGCACTGCAGACCTACAGCACCCCCTATTTCCACTCGATATTATCGATAACATTCAATATGAGTTCTTTTTTCTTTAAATATTTCTTTATACTTGTGCATTATATAATCCTTAAGCTTAATGTCAGTAGCCATCCCCTAGTCTATGAAAAAATAAAAAAAATACAAAAATCCTTGTATGGAATTGGGCGCTTCACTATTCTAGCGACACAGTGTTTGGCTGTTGTGCGCATGCTCACTTGGTCGAGATAGGAAGCTTCACGCTAGGGAGAGAGAGTCCTGCGTGAACGACAGTGCTGACTCTTGCGTTCCGGTAAAAGGAAGTGTTTCGTTTTGACTCCGTGTGTGTTGTGCTTAAAATCGTGTTTATATTCTTGAATGCAATAAAGTGTAGAATTAGATTATTATCCTGCTTCCAGCTTCAGTGTTGCTGCCAGGGATTTGAAAAATAGGCCAGATTCACCCCCTTATTTTGTGATCTAGTGAGGCGGGGGGGGGGGGGATTTTTGAAAAACTAGGGGAAATTCGCGGCGGTGTTCAGTGAATAAATTAAACACACTACCCGGCAGTGTCTAAAACGCGAACAGGTCAAGTTTACGTATAAATATTCATTTTATATATTTGTTTCCTTTTACACAATATTAAAACAAAGGCTAAGAATTTTCTGGAGCAGCACCCCGACTAATTTCATTTACGAACCGCCACTGTCAGCCTGTGAACTTATCAGCCGACCCTCATAGTTGCAGTTTTCATTGTTTATAAAATGAATTTAAAATGGATTTAATAGTTTTTGCATGGTTTTAAAAGCAAAGAAATCTTCCATGATGTAATCGCTTCAGTTTTAGCAAAAATCCTACAAATCACATCGATATGAAATACCGGACAAGCTACTTACCATACAGCCACTGCTGCGCCTACAGTATACATAACTTACTGGTATTATGGCTAAGTAAATTTAGAATATAATAAAGCACATATCTGATATTGAGGCTGTCCGATAAAAATCAACTTCACTGGTTTCAGTTACTGGACTGCGGCGGTGCTGTAGCAACACTTTCAACATTTTATTGAAACAAATGGATTCTAGTATTAGTTTTTATTGGTAATTGTTCAGTTTAGTGATATAGGAAAAAAAAAGTAAATAAAAATTAAGGGGGAGACAAGTAGTAATAGAAGCGAAAGGACATAACTAAGGAACGTTGCAATCGATTCTCATGATCAAGATGTCCACACAAAATGTGGAAAATATGTGGATGCGGGTGAAACGGAAACTGAGACGACAGTTTGGGACATTGGACGAATGGTTTGTTTCATATTTGCATGAGTTTCTCTGGCGTAATTCCACTGAGAAAAATAAAATATTTACTCATGTTCTAGCGGCGATCACCAGTCTTTATACTGTATAAAAAGTAAACTGCTTCTTTTACTACTTATCTCCCCTTAATTTTTATTTACTTTTTTATATCACAATTACAGTTTTTATTTTATTTTATTTCATTTTTAATCAAGTACTTAACCCATTGGTCCTTTTTGCTGACCCTCCAGTTTAAGGGCACGTTAACAACAGACACCGGTAGTCAAGCGGTGGTAGAAACAGTCACACGAGCACACGCATGTACTTATATGCATACGACGGTCTTCCGTACAGTTTCCGTCTGCTAATTTCATTAACATGGCATTGCTCGGCTCGGAAACATGAGTTCAGTACAAGAGACTGCACACATATATACATGTGTATATATATACGTATATATATATATTGAAGTGGCTGTGTGGTAAGTAGCTTGCTTACCAACGACATAGTTCTGGATTCAGTCCAACTGCGTTGCACCTTGTGCAAGTGTCTTCTACTATAGCCTCGGGCCGACCAAAGCTTTGTGAGTGGATTTGGTAGGTGGAAACTGAAAGAACACCGTCGTATATATATATATGTGTGTGTGTGTGTTTGTCCCCCCACAATCACTTAACGACTGATGCTGATGTGTTTACGTCCCCGTAACTTAGCGGTTCGGCAAATGAGACCGAAAGAATAAGTACTAGGCTTACAAAGAATAAGTCCTGGGGTCGATTTGTTCGACTAAAGGCGGTGCTCCAGCATGGCCACAGTCAAATGATTGAAACAAATAAAAGAATGTGTATTTATGCATGTACGTGTATATGAAAGATAATGGGTGTACGTGTGTGTTTGTGTGCGTATGTGGCTAACTACAAATACATAGAGCTGAACACGGCATGCGAAAAATAAATAGATAAAAATATTTTAGGGAAATTAACGAAAATCATATGCTCCCATGTGATCGAATTTTGACGTTTCTGAGCGTTATAACGAAAGAACGCCAGAAATTTTACCCGAGATGACGTGTAATATAGAAAGACTCAATTCAAATCTTGTGTTTCCGAGCCGAGTAATGTCTTTATAGATATGTGTGCAGTGTTTATCTAATTCTTAAATCGAATCAGTATGACGCTGTGTGAAAGGACTTGCTGGGCATTTCCATACAACTCAAAGAAGGGAGAGAGAATAATTTTGTGTTTTTTTTAACTTATATATATATATATATATATATATAATAATATTATTAGGGACAAAATCCAAAATTACAGGTAAAAAACTCAATTAAAATCAATTTATAAAAAATTAAAATTAAATTGAGCCTTATAGATAAAGTATATATAAAATATATATAGTTTTAGGGAAAATAACCAATTTTCAAGAACTCATCGATGAAAATCCACTATCACATATTGAAAAATTAATAATTAAAAGCACAATAAATGAGTATAATATAAAGTAAAGTAAATATCATATTATATTATATTATATTATATTATATTATATTATATTATATTATATTATATTATATTTATCTTATGATATTTACTTTACTTTATATTATACTCATTTATTGTGCTTTTAATTATTAATTTTTCTATATGTGATAGTGGATTTTCATCGATGAGTTCTTGAAAATTGGTTATTTTCCCTAAAACTATATATATATATATATATATATATATATATATATATATATATAGGCATAACTACAGAGTTGTACCCCCCCCCCCCCCCCGCCGACTTTGGAAGGTCATAATTTTCAGAAAAATGAATATTTTTTAATGAAATTTTCTATGCATATATTATTTATGTAGATTCCAAATATACAAAAATGTTCGGTGAAAGTGTTTTGGAATGGGGGTGAGGGACAATTTTCGGAAATTCCAACAGAGTCCACTTAAATTCCTCTTAACTTCCAGGAAAATGAATATTTTTTTCGTGAAATTTTCTACAAATATACCTTGATGTATGTACATTTCGAGCATGTAGGGATTTTGAAGGAAACAACTGCAGTTTATTTTTGAGAAGTGTTCCCCACTCGGTGGCGTTTCGGAGCAAGTCGTCCATAATTGTTTCATTTTTCTTTATTATGTGCGTATGTGCATCCGCAGATTTGTAATGAAGTAATAAGCAGAAAAGAGAAGCTGCCATAAGAAAACTTACGTTAAAAATAACATAGACAGGATTAAGTGTACTTTATCTACCTGCTTTAATGAAATTTCCACACTTCAATATACAATACATTTAAAATTGGTGGTGGGGTAGGGGGTGTGGTTAAAATTTTGATTCTTTTTCTTCTTTTACATATTCGTAATCTCCGACATGCAAAACCTAGGAATCCGAATAAACTTTTTTCAAAAGAATGCATTTTACAAGGTGAGGTGCGAATCTGCATTAGCCCCCGATTATTCTATTAACACTTCTTTTGTAAGTCCAAATACGAAGATAATTAACATTAAAAAAAAATTTGTTTTTACTTGTATCATAAAATACCCACAAAGCGTCGAAAGAATTTACGGCGGCGACCACCAAAAAAGCACGCCAAAGAAACACGCACATAGTAACAAACACACAGCAACAAACACAAACACTGCCCTAATTTGAACGATCGGTGGTTTTACTCTGAATTAAGAACGTGGGATTTTGAAAATTTTCCTCGTCCACTAATGCTACACTAATGTTAAGAATATGGCTATAACCAGAAATAAAAATCAATTACTGCTTTAGAGAAGTCGTCGACAATTAAATGCTTCTAATTAACAATGGTAGTAAATTCAGTCACACGCTTATAACTAGTTTTCGGCCCTGTGCAGTGGTTCCCAACCATTATTTTCCTAGGGATCCCTTAAATCATATTATACACAGATGGCCCTTCATAGTTATTTGATGCTTAAAAATTCATATATTTTTATAATTAAGTAGCATGAGTAATTGTATAAAATAATCATTAAAATACTTCATATTTTATAAAAGTGTAACGAATTTGTTGGTCATAAATAACAACAAAATGTTATACGGACCCTCAAAAGTCATATGAACACTTGAGAACCACTGGTCAAGAGTGTCCAGATTTCCCCGGACTTTTCGACCCATGACCACAACGTCTGCAGCCTGTTGAACTGGCTGAATCATTTTATCGTTGGGTAGACGCTCTGAGTTCAAATTTCGCCAAGATCAACTTTTCTTTCATCTTTTCGTGAATTAAGAAGTAAAGTGCTAGTCAATAATGAAGTACGCATGCCACCCGTTTTTGGCGTTTAGGGTTAGGGTTACGCCCAAAACGGGTGGTGTGCGTATTCTTTACCCCCGCCTACAACAGTGGTGATGGTGCTGCTGCTGATGATGATATATACAAGTGCCCACCCCACGAATTTGTTACCGCATAACTTACAGAAAAATTGATATTTTTTAATGAAATTTTCTGAAAAATATTCTTCAGATGGTGCAGATTTCGATTAGATCGGGATTTGAGGTGGAAAAAAAAAAATGAAATTCTGGTGAGTGAGGAGAGGAATTTCCGAGCATTCACAGAGTTTGCTTTGTTTCCTCATAACTTTTAGAAAAATTGGTGCTTTTCTATTGAAATTTTCTACAAATATCCTTTAGTGCGTGTAA
The DNA here is from genome assembly GCF_046866305.1 of Octopus bimaculoides. Lineage (NCBI taxonomy): Eukaryota > Metazoa > Mollusca > Cephalopoda > Octopoda > Octopodidae > Octopus > Octopus bimaculoides. The sequence continues at coordinate 2,260,014 of NC_142938.1, read as the reverse complement.
ATTACGATTATATTGGAATTATATGTGAAAAATAAAATTGTTGGCCACACACACTTACATACGAACACGCACCACAATTGTTTTAGGAACGTGTCATTCTATGTGTGTGAGTCACCCATTTTTCTTTTCTTGATTTTTTTCCTTTTTTCGTATCAAATTCAGATATCATTGAAATCTACACACGTTTAAACGTTTTTGTAAAAAAATTCATTGGAAAATAACTATTTTTCTGAAAGTAAGTGATGAGGGAACAAAGTCGAGGTTCGCGCACATGTATGATGATGATGACGATGATGATGACGACGACGACGACGACGATTACTATTATTCATAATACTATAAAATGATATTACCTTTAGTCTTGATAAAACGCGACATATGGTTATACCCAGTGCCTGTTTGGCAAAAGAATAAATCTTATTTTACAAATCAGCTACTTTGATAAATTAATCAGAGTCGACCGTTGATAAAAAGGCCCTTCTAAAAAGCCTAATCTATCACTTCTCAGTGCGATTTCTTTCAGCCGCCAAATGCGGAGACTAAATTGTTTTTCTTCTTTCTTTCTTTTTTTTTTCTTCTTTTTGTTGAGTGGGGTGACATTTAAAATAATACGGTTCAGATAGCATTTTTATTTCAGTTGTTTGTTTTCCTTCGAAATACACCAATAAGCAACCAAGGTAATAGATAATGTTTTGATACTCACAGATAGAAAAGGTTTTAAATTGCTTTTTGTAAATAAAAGCGGAGTAACGAGCAGGGAGAGTATAAAAACCTAACTCGCTCGCCTTTTCTGAATTACCGAAACGAATATTTTTCATGTAATACATTTTATTCCTGGTTATAGCCATATTCTTAACATTAGTGTAGCATTAGTGGACGAGGAAAATTTTCAAAATCCCACGTTCTTAATTCAGAGTAAAACCACCGATCGTTCAAATTAGGGCAGTGTTTGTGTTTGTTGCTGTGTGTTTGTTACTTTGTGCGTGTTTCTTTGGCGTGCTTATTTGGTGGTCGCCGCCGTAAATTCTTTCGACGCCCGAGGCTATAGTAGAAGACACCTACCCACGGTGCCACGCAGAACATTTTTTTTTTTTTTTTTTTGCATGGATGCCCTTTTTAATAATCTGGTTATCAAATATGCTGATTTTCACTTACCTGATACTTTATGAGTTAAAAGTCTTATAGTTTTGATATATCAACAGGAACGAAGAAGATTTCTTTGTGCAAGTAAGATACACACCCAACGAAGCGGTACTACTAAAGCAGCGCGGACCCGAATGCGCAGTCGCACAGTCACGCGTCCGCGCTAGCTAGTCTTGAGTGGTCGATCCTAACCCTAACCCTATCTCTAACCCGCGTGTGCAAATGAATACGTGGTTAGGGTTAGGGTTAGGGTTAGGGTTAGGAATAGGGTTAGGGTTAGGGTTAGGGTTAGGAATAGGGTTAGGGTTAGGGTTAGGGTTAGGAATAGGGTTAGGGTTAGGGTTAGGGTTAGGGTTAGGAATAGGATTAGGGTTAGGGTTAGGAATAGGGTTAGGAATAGGGTTAGGGTTAGGGTTAGGGTTAGGAATAGGATTAGGGTTAGGGTTAGGGTTAGGAATAGGGTTAGGGTTAGGGTTAGGATTAGGAATAGGGTTAGGGTTAGGAATAGGGTTAGGGTTAGGGTTAGGGTTAGGGTTAGGAATAGGGTTAGGGTTAGGATCGACCACTCACGACTAGCTAGCGCGACTGCGCGTTCGGATCCGCGCTGCTTTAGTAGTACCCAACGAAGCTAAGTCACAACAACCAGCGTTCATATTAAATTTCCTTCCTTTTATATATAAGTTCGTATTACATAGTGGAGGCGCAATGGCCCAGTGGTTAGGGCAGCGGACTCGCGGTCATAGGATCGCAATTTCGATTCCCAGACCGGGCGTTGTGAGTGTTTATTGAGCGAAAACACCTAAAAGCGCCACGAGGCTCCGGCAGGGGATGGTGGCGAACCCTGCTGTACTCTTTCACCCCAACATTCACTCACTCTTACTTCCTGTTTCTGTTGTGCCTGTATTTCAAAGGACCAGCCTTGTCACACTGTGTCACGCTGAATCTCCCTGAGAACTATGTTAAGGGTACACGTGTCTGTGGAGTGCTCAGCCACTTGCACGTTAATTTCACGAGCAGGCTGTTCCGTTGATCGGATCAACTAGAACCCTCGTCGTCGTAAGCGACGGAGTGCCAACAACAACAACAACGTATAACATAACACTAACAAATTATATCATTTATATATCTTTTATTCCCCTTTCTTTTTCTCTGATGTAGTTATCTTTCAACTTATACTTGTCTCAGTCACTGAACAGTGATCATTCTGGGACTTGCCTTGAAGGGTTTTAGTCGAATAAATCGATCCGAGTACGTTACAGTTTAAATATAGTACTTATTTCCTGAATCTCGTATACACCCGCTCCAGCCAGAAATATATTGTAAACAATGCTCCCTTGCTAGTTACATATCTGTATGTACAGGGTGCAGCGCCGCCGCACCGATAACCAGCTGGCGGAAGATCTGCCTGGAGTTAAACTAGTAGTAACATGGAACAGCCACTTTGATGTGGCGATTAACTTTACTGGTTAGTATAGTTACTACACTGATCTTTTCGTGAAAGGATCTTTTTTAAAACGGGGGCCACATTTTTCATTAACGAAACACTTTGAAACTTGGAACACTGGTAGAATGTGTCATATAAAACATCTTTTTCTCTTAGTCTTCTTAAAAAAAAAAGAAATCCATAAATTATTCCATGTTAAAGTTGTTGTATTTCTGTAATTTCAACCAATCACTGACGTCCATTCAGCCGATATACATTAAGTGCCGACTACATAAAGAAACGATTCTGAAACAATTAACCCTAGGGTTAGAGTTAGGGTTAGGGTTAGGGTTAGGGTTAAAGCAAATTTAAAATGAAAAAAGCAAATAAAACGAAGAATCGTTTGTTTATGTAGTCGGCACTTAATGTATATCGGCTGAGTGGACGTCAGTGATTGGTTGAAATTATCGAAATAAGACAATTTTTTACATGTAATAAATTCGAATACAAAAATATTTTTCTGTTCTATAACACAAAATAGATAAGTATACGAAGTTTGAAAGTCTTTCGGTACCAAAAACACTACGTAAAACATTAATGAAAAATGTGGCCCCCGTTTTAAAAAGGATCCTCGTGAAATTTTACAAATAGCTAATTTGCTTGTGTGTGTGTGTGTAGTGGTTTCAAGCAAGCATAGCGTGGATTCGATCCTCGATCGCCAAATTTCACTTAACAGTTCCACAGCACTTTTCTCACGGTAAAACAATAGTTTTTCTGTGAGTGACAGCAGTTACATTTGCCAGATGCCTTCGCTAAGCAGAATAATATCTTTGCCACTTGACCCTTCTGACCTCTTCAAGGCCACCAAAAGCTACAACTGAGACAAGTACCACCAACGAAATCTATGTGGACCACAAGAAGGATTATGTAGAGAAATAAACCTCACTTAGTCACATTCCATGAGAGAAACTTGGTCAGCCTGCAGCGGCGGCTCATGTACAGGCACTGCAGACCTACAGCACCCCCTATTTCCACTCGATATTATCGATAACATTCAATATGAGTTCTTTTTTCTTTAAATATTTCTTTATACTTGTGCATTATATAATCCTTAAGCTTAATGTCAGTAGCCATCCCCTAGTCTATGAAAAAAAAAAAGAATACAAAAATCCTTGTATGGAATTGGGCGCTTCACTATTCTAGCGACACAGTTTTTGGCTGTTGTGCGCATGCTCACTTGGTCGAGATAGGAAGCTTCACGCTAGGGAGAGAGAGTCCTGCGTGAACGACAGTGCTGACTCTTGCGTTCCGGTAAAAGGAAGTGTTTCGTTTTGACTCCGCGTGTGTTGTGCTTAAAATCGTGTTTATATTCTTGAATGCAATAAAGTGTAGAATTAGATTATTATCCTGCTTCCAGCTTCAGTGTTGCTGCCAGGGATTTGAAAAATAGGCCAGATTCTCCCCCTTATTTTGTGATCTAGTGAGGCGGGGGGGGGGGGGGGATTTTTGAAAAACTAGGGGAAATTCGCGGCGGTGTTCAGTGAATAAATTAAACACACTACCCGGCAGTGTCTAAAACGCGAACAGGTCAAGTTTACGTATAAATATTCATTTTATATATTTGTCTCCTTTTACACAATATTAAAACAAAGGCTAAGAATTTTCTGGAGCAGCACCCCGACTAATTTCATTTACGAACCGCCACTGTCAGCCTGTGAACTTATCAGCCGACCCTCATAGTTGCAGTTTTCATTGTTTATAAAATGAATTTAAAATGGATTTAATAGTTTTTGCATGGTTTTAAAAGCAAAGAAATCTTCCATGATGTAATCGCTTCAGTTTTAGCAAAAATCCTATAAATCACATCGATATGAAATACCGGACTGAATATCGGGCAAACGTGGGACCAAAGTTGCGCGGATTTCTGAATTTTTCAGTTTTCTGGAGACAGTCTAAATATATTTTTAAAAAAATAAAAATGAAATAAACTATGAAAAGTAAAGAACTAAATTCCTTTAACAGATTTAAATTAATATGTCTTTAAAGTAGGATTTGTTTCATTCTATTAATCAACTTGAAATATATCATACTGTACCAGGCATACAATATATATTTTTTTCTACTCTCGGCACATAGTCTGAAATTTTTGGGAAGGGGGCCAGTCGATTAGATCGACCCAATACGCAACTGATACTTAATTTATCGACCCCGAAAGGATGAAACGCAAAGTCGACCTTGGCGGAATTTGAACTCAGAATGTAAAGACAGACGAAATACCACTAAGCATTTCGCTCGGCGTGTTTAAGTTTCTTATTTCTTTATTGCCCACAAGGGGCTAAACATAGAGGGGACAAACAAGGACAGACAAAGAGATTAAGTCGATTAGATCGACTCCAGTGCGTAACACGTACTTAATTTATCGACCCCGAATGGATGAAAGGCAAAGTCGACCTCCGCGGAATTTGAACTCAGAACGTAACGGCAGACGAAATACCGCTAAGCATTTCGCCCGGCCTGCTAACGTTTCAGCCAGCTCGCCGCCTTGCCATGCCTACAGTATAACGGGCTAATACACATTTTAAGCCCCGGTCACTTAAAAAAAAAAAAAAAATAATAATAAATAAATAAAAATAAATAAATAAAACAGCCTACCAGGTGTAAAAAAAATATGTAGAAAACGAATATGAAAAAAAAATTTTGCGCAAACGAACGGGGGGGGGGGGGAGAGAGGACTTTCAGAAAATTCACAAGATCCGTTTTTTCCTTCATTGCTTTCTCATCGTAGTAGGAGTTGCGAGAGAGGTGATTTGGAAGGCGCAAGTGAAATCTGAGCCCCACATCAAAGTGTAATGTCCCCCTCTTTGTTGTCCCTTTGTGGGAAACGGTTTAGATATTATGAAGGACAGGCAAAAAGGCAAGTAAGTGATGTTACTTGATGGGGCAGGTAACATCACTTCCGTTTCTCATTTTTTCATTCTTGCATATTAACTTTCGTTATTTTAGTTTTTTCTCTTGATTTCATTTTCTTTTTGTATTTTTATTTCCCCGCGTTTCTGTTTGTCGCGTTGGTATTGTCTCTATGTGTTGTAATGTTGATGGAAGATTCTTTGTTTTACCTTTTATAAGCAATAAAAGAATCGATCTAATCCCCCCCCCCCCCAATAACATTTCCGGCCTTGTGCTTATAGCAGAAGGTATTATTTCATGTGATTTTAATAAAGTTGCACAGAATTATCTACCGCTAGTTATAGTTGATAATAAACAGAGGGCGCCAGTGTGCGGCACAGTTGGACCAATCAGAAGCGAGGGCGCTAACAGCAAATCGAGGAAGAAGACGTTTCTTTGGTTTGTTTCTTTCGTATAAAAACACAAAAGTCTTCGATGTTCGACGTTAAAAACCAGACACGAAACTAATTCCTTGATCTGTTCTACGAGCATCAAATATAGGAAAACAGGCAGGAGAGGTTTTTCAGAACGGAACTTCCTTGGAATATTGTTTTTCAGAGTTATTATTTTGGCCCACTGCGTTGCTTTGAAGGGTTGTTTCTTCTTTCGGAAGAAGTCTTCGAGAACACAAATGGAACCCGACAAGAACGGCAACGAACAACGGTGAGGGAAACCTTTCTTCGCTTTCATTGTTATTATTATTATTTCACAGCGGAAACAACACTGGGAATTGTTGTTCCTTATTATATAAGGGTTCTGGCGGAGTTAAAGAATACGTAGACCACCCGTTTTCGGCCCAACAAAAACACTCAACCCTAAACACCCGGGTCTACGGAACGACAATGGTTTATGTAATATATATGTGTGTGTACACAATGTGCATATATGTGTGTACACAATGTACATATATGTGTGTGTACACAATGTATATATATATATATGTGTGTGTACACAATGTATATATATGTGTGTGTACACAATGTACATATGTGTGTGTACACAATGTACATATGTGTGTGTACACAATGTACATATGTGTGTGTACACAATGTACATATGTGTGTGTACACAATGTACATATGTGTGTGTACACAATGTACATATGTGTGTGTACACAATGTACATATGTGTGTGTACACAATGTACATATATGTGTGTGTGTACACAATGTACATATATGTGTGTGTGTACACAATGTACATATATGTGTGTGTACACAATGTACATGTGTGTGTACACAATGTACATATATGTGTGTGTACACAATGTACATATGTGTGTGTACACAATGTACATATATGTGTGTGTACACAATGTACATATATGTGTGTGTACACAATGTACATATATGTGTGTGTACACAATGTACATATATGTGTGTGTGTACACAATGTACATATATGTGTGTGTGTACACAATGTACATATGTGTGTGTGTACACAATGTACATATGTGTGTGTGTGTGTACACAATGTACATATGTGTGTGTGTGTGTACACAATGTACATATGTGTGTGTGTGTACACAATGTACATATGTGTGTGTGTGTACACAATGTACATATGTGTGTGTGTGTACACAATGTACATATGTGTGTGTGTGTACACAATGTACATATGTGTGTGTGTGTGTACACAATGTACATATGTGTGTGTGTGTACACAATGTACATATGTGTGTGTGTGTACACAATGTACATATGTGTGTGTGTGTACACAATGTACATATGCGTGTGTGTGTACAATGTACATATGCGTGTGTGTGTACAATGTACATATGCGTGTGTGTGTACAATGTACATATGCGTGTGTGTGTACAATGTACATATGCGTGTGTGTGTACAATGTACATATGCGTGTGTGTGTACGATGTACATATGTGTGTGTGTGCACGATGTACATATGTGTGTGTGCACGATGTACATATGTGTGTGTGCACGATGTACATATGTGTGTGTGTACACGATGTACATATGTGTGTGTGTACACGATGTACATATGTGTGTGTGTACACGATGTATATATGTGTGTGTGTACACGATGTATATATGTGTGTGTGTACACGATGTATATATGTGTGTGTGTACACGATGTATATATGTGTGTGTACACGATGTATATATGTGTGTGTACACGATGTATATATGTGTGTGTGTACACGATGTATATATGTGTGTGTGTACACGATGTATATATGTGTGTGTGTACACGATGTATATGTGTGTGTGTAGACGATGTATATATGTGTGTGTGTGTAGACGATGTATATATGTGTGTGTGTGTGTAGACGATGTATATATGTGTGTGTGTGTAGACGATGTATATATGTGTGTGTGTGTAGACGATGTATATATGTGTGTGTGTGTAGACGATGTATATGTGTGTGTGTGTGTAGACGATGTATATATGTGTGTGTGTGTGTAGACGATGTATATATGTGTGTGTGTAGACGATGTATATGTGTGTGTGTGTAGACGATGTATATGTGTGTGTGTGTAGACAAGGTATATGTGTGTGTGTGTAGACAAGGTATATGTGTGTGTGTGTAGACAAGGTATATGTGTGTGTGTGTAGACAAGGTATATGTGTGTGTGTAGACAAGGTATATATGTGTGTGTAGACAAGGTATATATGTGTGTGTAGACAAGGTATATATGTGTGTGTAGACAAGGTATATATGTGTGTGTAGACAAGGTATATATGTGTGTGTAGACAAGGTATATATGTGTGTGTAGACAAGGTATATATGTGTGTGTAGACAAGGTATATATGTGTGTGTGTAGACAAGGTATATATGTGTGTGTGTAGACAAGGTATATATGTGTGTGTAGACAAGGTATATATGTGTGTGTGTAGACAAGGTATATATGTGTGTGTGTAGACAAGGTATATATGTGTGTGTAGACAAGGTATATATGTGTGTGTGTAGACAAGGTATATATGTGTGTGTGTAGACAAGGTATATGTGTGTGTGTAGACAAGGTATATATGTGTGTGTAGACAAGGTATATATGTGTGTGTAGACAAGGTATATATGTGTGTGTAGACAAGGAATGTGTGCGTGTGTAGACAAGGTATGTGTGCGTGTGTAGACAATGTATATATGTGTGCGTGTGTAGACAATGTATATATGTGTGTGTGTGTGTGTACACAATGTATTTGCATGTGTAAATATATACGTGTGTATACAAAGTTTATGTATTTCACTCGTTTCCTCTCATCTCACGTAGAAGTGAAACGGAGAGGAATTTGACAGGGATTTGTGTATATGTCGGTGGAGAGGGGGGACGAGACAGACAGAAAGTGTGTGTGTGTGTGTGTGTGTGTGTGTGTGTGTGAGAGGGAGAGTAACAGCTTATGTTTTTTGTTTTTCCATCTTTTTGAGTGTGTGAGTGATTGACTGAGAGAGAGATAGGTGTGTTTTTCGGAAAGAGAGAGAGAGAGAAAGGTGTGTGTGAGACAGACAGACGGAACAAGTGCGTTATTATTATTATTATTATTTTTTTTTTTTTTTTTTTTTAGTGAATGCGTGTTTGATATAGAGATGGAGAAATCATTCTTCACTCACATCTCATTTATTTTCTCTCTCTTCCAGTCAAACAAACACACATTCACTAGAAAGAAAAAAAAGATGCGAGAAAAAGCAATTAAAATTTACGCTTTCTCTCTGTCGTTGTGCAGGTTTGCACCTCTCCTTGAAAAAACCCTTTTTTTTTATCCCCCGGATAGGAACGTATTAGATGTCGGAGATTACGAATATCCTGAAAAAAATTATTTTTGAAATTTCACCGCCCCCCCCCCCCCAAATTAAAATATTTGATATTGTTAACTTTAAAGAGATCGTAGCGAATTGACGAACATATTGCAAAGCGAAAATATAGAAAACATTAAAGTGAAAAGAATTTGCGTTTTACTTGTGTTTGCCTTAAATAATAATTTAATGTTAATTAAATATACACCATTTTATGAGAAACAAACAGTAATGTTCAATAATTAATGTTATAAAGTTTAATAAGGGGCTCAAATTTCACCTTCTCCACCGAATTTTGAACTTTTTCATCCATATATTTATCTATTTATCCCTGTCCATTTATTCATAAAATATATTTGTCAACTAAGTGTGGCCGTCCTATAGAGGACGGTGTTACTGTTGTTTTTAACCCTAGGAAGACACTCATATCTATCTCTTTATACACATATCTATATGCTTATTGAATTTAAAATTTTGAAAACGTGGTTTCAAAACGGAAAAAAAATTTCAAAATTTTAAGGTGGGGAAGGGGTAATTTTTTTTTTTTTTTCATATTCGTAATCTCCGACATCTAAAACGTAGGGATCCGAAAATTTTCCAAATAAAAAAAAATGCATTTTTCAAGGAGAGTTGCAAAACTGCATTAGCCCCGAATTTTTCCCTCAACTTTGATGCGATAGTAATTGAGGTTGCTAATAAAATAATGTAGATAAAGTTTGGTGTCTTACAAACGGTATTCTTTTCTCGGTTGGATTCCAAATAAATTTTCTCCCCGGCGCTAATGTCTAATTTGATCATTTTCAATTTTTAAAAAAAAATGTTTAAAATGGGGTAAAATGAGTAATGATTTATTTCAATAATTTCTACCCTTTAAATTGCATGCTGTGTAAATATACCACGAAGAGTTCATTTTAATCGAGTGTGAAGAAGCTGTAAATATTTTTATGTTGAGTTTCGTTAATTTCATATCATGTGCCATTTTTTCCTGATCTTCTTTCATTTCACTCAGCATTCCTGATCTTTCTGGAAGAACTGAAGCGGCAAATTTACTTTATTTTACCATACTAATTTTTTCCACATCTAAATTAGCGGACTTGGCGGACCGTCACCCCCACCTCTGCTTCATTCATTTTTTTTTTTTTTTTTTTTTCCTGCAGAAACTCAGGTTTTCGTTTACGGAGATTCCGAATCTGAAAAAAGGTAAAAATCGGCATTTCAAAATGCCCCCCTCTTTCTTTTTTCTTCCCCCCCCCCCCCCCCCATTTAATTTCAAATTTCCGACTTTTGGCAATTTTCCGGAATCTCCGTATCCGAAAACGTGCGTTTTTGGAAAAAAAAAAAAAAAAAATTAAAAACAATTTGCGAGAAAATAGAAGGGTGTCTTCAAAATTTCGCCCCCCCCCCCCCCGCTCCAATTTCTTCATTTTTCACTTTTTTTTTCGGAATGTTTGGGGGCGAAATACGTAGAAAAGTATTGAGTACTTCTTTAATTAAAAAGCAATGAATAAAAGTTAGGTGGTATTTTTAATTCTGTGACCTTATCCTGTCTTGGGTAAAGCGCGTGCACACCCCCTAATCCTAACTACCACTAACCCCTAACAAGTGTGCAACTGTCGGGTCCCTCGTAACATTGGTGAAAGTACATTCCTGCCCTCTGTTATCGTCCCACGAATGCCCGTTTCTGGCATATAATAATGTAATCGGTATGCGTACGCACTACGACCGGATGTTTTGGGATCTAGACCCTAAAGGTCGCCGGATGTTTTAAACCCTTTCGGTCATTGCATCCCACGCCTTTTTTAAAAAGCTTTCAAGCCACTTCACAGAACGCACTGTAGAATTCCTCTCATCCTAGACTTCATTAGTTATTGAAAATGTGTACCCCACTTGAAGAAGTGTTAAACCAGCTTGCTCCCCAGAGAATAATGGACTTCCTAAAGACGAACGGCATTGTTGCTAATAGCAAAACCTGTGTTTGCACACATGAAATGTGCCTGAAAAAGTCTGCGAGATCAATTGATGGATTTACCTGGCGATGTTCCAACTGTAAAAAAGCGATTTCTCTGAGAAAAAATACTTTTATGGAAAATTCAAAGTTACCTCTATGCAAAATGTTTAATACTGTATTCCATTTTGTGTTTGAAGTGCCTGTTTCTACTGCTGCCTTTTTCACCGGCCTCGACAACAAAACCGCTATCCAGTGGTACGAGTTTTGTCGAGAAGTGTGTTCGGCGAAGATACTTCAAGACAAAGCTCCGCTCGGCGGTCCGGGTCACGAAGTTGAGGTCGATGAGAGTTTGTTTTTCAAAAGGAAGAACGTCGATCGGATAGGCCATCAAACGTTGGTGGTCGTGTGTTATGATAACACTACAGAGAGGTTTCTGACACCGCATACCTGACAGGAGCACAGCAACACTGGAGTCTGTGATAAGGGAAAATGTATTGCCGGGTTCTGTGATTTATACTGATCTTTGGGCCAGCTATGAAAACTTGCATCAACTTGGATATATTCACCGGACGATGACCCATTCAAATAATCACATTAAGGCCTATTGGTCGAGAATAAAACGACGGGTCAGGTTCATCAGCGAATCCTCGGGTGATATGAAATGGTCCCGCGTGGACGAATACATGTAGCGAGAAATGTATGATTTTACAGCAAGGAATAAATTCCAGAATTTCCATACATTTCTAAAACACATTGCCGAGGTTTATCCCCAGTAAATGCCAAGGGTATGTTACATGTAATTTCATTATTTTCACTTATTTTTTTCCCGTTGTGTGGGTGTCAGGTGTGTGTTAGAGATTTCGGTTCTTCGGAGTCCTCCATCACCTAATTGAAATGCCTCTTTTGTGCCTTTTTCTTTTCTTTTTTCAACTTCCGTAGCCGAAAAAGTGGGTTTCGGGGGAGGGGGGTAGTGATGGTCTGCCATTTATTTTAACAGCCTACTTTTCTATTAGTAAATGTTTTCTTACACGCACACGCACACACAGCGCCTCGCTTGATTCATGGACGTTAAAAATTTATATTACAATTTTTCTGCTTATATCCCAGCAAATGGCCCACGTGTGTGTTCTGGGTACTATTCAAGAAGAGTGGTCCCGGTGCGTACGTCTGCGCTAAACGACTTTCTTGCGCGAATGTGCTTATACGCAAAACATGTATCAGAGTTTTTATTTATTTTTTTTTTTAATGTACCCCGTCTTACTCTTAAAGCGCTGTTTTACGTTCTTCCAGGGTATATTTTGGTGTCACATCTATTTCAGTATCCCATTGTACGACGCACTCCAACAATCAGAACATATAGTCGTCCCTGGTTTGATAAATTCTTTGATAAGTGGTAGAAGAGTTTCAGAAGAACGGTCAGGTACAAAGACTAAAAACTTATTTCTAACCTCTCTATCCCATCCTCCGTTGTATTGGCGCTAGGTAGTCGTAGGATCGACTAGTCACGACTCGCAGGCTGTTTTTTTTTTTTTTTTCACGGGTGAAGATCTTTTTATTGACCGCACAGCCATTCATTCACATATGTTTAGGGAGAGAAACAAAAGATTTGCCACTTTTCTCTTTCTATTCTGAGAGATGTGAAGTGTTTGTTAATTGTGTAACTATATATACCACTTGGATGTCATTAAACATTGCTGGCCACTTATGAACGATGGCACCCCACTGGCCAGGTGATCGGGCGAACACCACCCCCTCAATCAGAAGGGTACTCGTTTAGTGTTACCCATTTACAGGTGAGTGGACTGGAGCAATATGCAATCCAGAGTTTTGCTCAGGAACACATGACACTCGGTTTGGGAATTGAAACCACAATCTAGTGCAACACCTTAACCACCAGGCCATGTGCACGGCCGGGTAGATAAACTTGAACTTGCTGTTAATAAAAAAAAAATGGAAGAATACCACCCCCCCATGAATAAATAGCTTCTGTTTATATTTGTATTAAATTTTTTGCTTAATTTTTCCCCCCCTTCTCTACAGATTCTGTTGCATGGTATGTTTGTGTCCAAGACTTAGGATGGTCTATGGGAAATGTCAACACAAATTTTGTGTGGATTGTCTTTATAATAATAAAGATAATTGTCTTCGAATTATGTCCTGTCCACTATGTAACCAAACTGGCCAGTTTCCAGAAAAAAAGTAAGTACACTACTTTGTACTTTTTCAAATAAAGCTTTTAATGAAACAAAAGATGTGAAGTCGATTTGTAAGAAAGGACAGTAAAGAGTGTTTTTATTGCAGGCTGTAATATTTTGAAACCATCTCATTTGTGTTTTAGACCCATTATCCCTGATGATAATATTGAAATCCAAAAGTGTCTTGGGATTGTGGAATGTCCAAATGAAGGCTGTAACTATGAAATGTGGAGCTGGGATCAAGAGCAACACTTCAAGTAAGTTTCACTTGTGTTTCTATTCGTCCTGTTCTTTGTTTACATTACTAAAGTCCTAGGAATGGCATCAAGGCTACAAACTTCTGTCATGTAGCTAGTAAGTCATCCATGTATTCTCATAGCTTACCTGTAATGTAGTTTAGTGTAGGAATAGTGTGAGTGGAAACTGCTCAGTTGTGATGTCCGTTGAGTGAAGTTATTGAGCAAGAGGACAATTGATTTGTTTGCTCAACAGCAAAATTTTCTTCTGATAAGAACCTTAGACTGTAATCCTTTTAAGACCTGTTTCATTATGAAGACAGTGTCTACAGCTTGAAAAGCAAATGTTTTAATAGTCTTCTGATTAAAAATGCTGAACAGTCAGGGGGAATTGGCATCGACCAAATTCAGATAGTGCTTTTTACATGCCACCAGCAGGGGGTACTGGTGTTGGCCATGTTCGGATTGTGCTTTTGCATGCCGCCAGTCAGGGGTTACTGGCATCAGCCACGTTCAGCTGGTCCTTTATGTGCTGTGGAATTTAAATTTTAATCTTTTGTGAAAATGTTTCTTTTTCTTTCTGTTTGCTTTTTTTAGTGAGTGTCCCAACCGAAAATCCACTTCCACAAAAAAGAAAACACCAACATACAAAAACTCCATAATTTCACGGCCATACTTTTTTCGAAAATCAAAAAAGAAATATTGTTCTTACTTTCTGAGACTTTCCTCAAAACATTGATGAAGGTAAATTCTTATTTTTGTCTTGTTACCATATTTCTTTGGAAATACACTATTTTGCTTTCATTTAGTTTTGAAATTTTAGCTGGGGTTTGGGACATATATTAGCCTGAAATTCTGAAGATTTTAATTTGAAAACTGGGGACATTATATCTTGGTATTAGGGGCTATGTCAGCTGGGTTGGTATCAGAAGGGATAAACTATCCCCATGCCTGATAATCCTTTCTACTATAGGCACAATCATCATCGTTGTTTAATGTCCGCTTTCCATGCTTGACTGAGGACTGGCGAACCAGGAGACTGCACTATGCTCCAATCTGATCTGGCAGAGTTTCTACAGCTGGATGCCCTTCCTAACGCCAACCACTCCGAGAGTGTAGTCCAATGCCTGAGATTTTGCGTGAGGGGACTTGTTGATTACATCAACCCCTGTGTTTCACTAATACTCGAAAGGATGAAAGGCAAAGTTGACCTTGGCAGAATTTGAACTCTGAATGTAGAGACAGACGAAATACTGCTACTGCCAGCTCACTGCCCCATCCCGATGTCTAATAATGACAACCCCCCCCCCCACACACACACTGTAATTTGTCTTGATTACTTGAGTTTGGTTATTATACTTGTTTGCCATTTGGCTGTGGCCATGCTGGAGCACTGCCTTTAGTCGAACAAATCGATCCCAGAGCTTATTCTTTCTAAGCCTAGCACTTATTCTATCAACCTCTTTTTGCTGAACCGCTAAGTTATGGGGGACATAAATGCACCAACAATTAGTTGTCAAGCACCAAATCCACTCACAATGTTTTGGTCAAACTAAGTCTATAGTGGAAGACACTTAGCCAGAGTGTCACATAGTGGGACTGAACCATGTTGTTAAGCAGGCTACTTAGCACACAGCCACTTTTAAGTTCAGTCACACTTTCACACACACACACACACACACATGAACTTTTAGTTTCTGCCTACCAAATTCACTCACAAAGCTTTGTGGCCCAGGGCTATCTCCTGCAGCACCTTGGGCAAGTATCTTCTATTGCATTGGGCCTACCAAAAGCCTTGAGTGGATTTGGTAGACTGAGACTGAAGGAAGGTTGAGTATGCATTTCTTTAGGTGATGGCGTGGCTGTGTGGCAAGAGATTTGCCTCCCAATCACATGATTCTTGTTTCAGTCCCACTGTGGCATCTTAGGCCTGTATGCCTTCTATTATAAAGCTGTATTACAGTGACTATTACGTTTTGATCAAAATCCGTAGTCCTGTCGTCACCTCTTCAATTACACTGGTGTTTCCCAACCCTTTTATTTAAATGTTTCCCATGCTTATCATTATCATCGTCATTTAGTGTCCATTGTCCATGGGTTGGACAGTTCTATCTGGGCTGCACCAGATCCCACTCTGATTTGGCATGGTTTCTACAGCTGGATGCCTTTTCTAATGCCAGCCACTCTGAGTGGAGAATGGATGCTTTTAAGTACCATTTGCACAACACTGGTATCTGCCACAGCTGCAGTTTTTGCTCGGCCAGATGGGTCTTCTTCTCAAGCACAACATAATGTCAAAGGTCTTGATCATTGGCTCCGTGAGGCCCAACACTTGAAAGGAGCTTTTCATGTGCTGCCAGCATCAGCCACATGCTCAAAAGGTAGCTTTTTACATGCTACCCAGCATGGGTGCCAATTACCTGACATGAGATTTTGAGTTGACTTCCTGGACCCCAGGTTGGGAACCTCTGAATTCCACTAATAACACTTCCATTTTCAATTTAAAACAGCAGATGAAATGCTTTACGATATCTACTTCCATCCTTTTATATCTGAATTCCAATTCTCCAGAAGTTATTATGTATAAATGTTTTATTTGAATTTTTTTCTTTTCTTTAACATGTCTGTGGTCTTGCACCTTGTAATATTTTTATATTTTTCTTTTTCAGGTTTTTCAAAGACAAATAAAAGAAATCTGTGATATTTTCAAATGTTTCTAGCTTCTGTTGTATGGTTACTTACCAAAATCTACTAAGTACCATCATCATTACAATCCTGTTTCGCTGTTTTCTAACAAAGTAATAATGTTCCAAATGTAAATTTCTGTTGTATTCTTAAAAGTTTCTTCTCTTTACTATTAATTTTATTATTATTTATTTTTCTTTACCCCTAACCCTGTATGTTTCCCTTTTGAAATTTTTTTTCCTGTTTACAGTGAAGCTACAGTTTTTGTATCCCTTCACTTTGCTTCACTTTGACAATATTCTGGATTAGTTGCACATGAGTTTGAAAATCCTGCCATACAATGTGTAATTAGTTTGCCTGCAGTTTAATTTAATACATTGCTCATGGTACCAAGACATAGGGCTAAACTTTCAATGAGCAGAATTTGTGGTTCGCTGCTCTTGCGAGGAAATCTTGTGTATTACAACTCGCCTTTTCTCTTTCGCAACCTAAAACCTTTTTTGTCTTGTCAAAAGAAACCAGAATGTTATTCCGCCCAACCAGGCTAGTCAGTCAACCTGGAGCTCAAACTAGTCATCTCAAATGTCCTGCATTCTGTAGGAGTTGAAACAGCAGTATTTTGTGTTGATGTTATGTTCTGTCTAAACTGGCCAAAACAGGCTTCTTACACCTACCCTACAATATCCTTCTAGAAATTAAGTTACTTTATCCAAATCTCCATAGCTTACAAGATAATTCATGGTTAGTTCAAAATGCCAAAGGGTTAAACCAGATTGCCTAGCTGAATACATGACACCTCTCAGCTGATTTCTCTTTTGTGTTGCACTGGCCATGAAAATTTCTACACAAATTTAAGGAGTTACTGTTGTACCTCAGAAGGACAGGCAGAAATCCTGGATTATTCAGATAGTCATTAAACTTTGGGGAATCTAATTAATGGTGGTCTATGTTGGTAATTGTCATTTTAATGAAATAAAAAGAAGTCTTCAAAATTTATTTTCCTAAACCTCCATTTAAAATATACTTGATCATCCCTGTTTGCTTTACACATGATGTTCCCATGGAATGGATCTCATTCTTACATATTTATATAAAGGATCAAATATTGAATGTTTTTTTTTTTTTTTTTTTTTTTTTTTTCATTGTGATTTCTATGAAATTGCTGGAAAGGCTGCCTTAACATCATCAGGTATCTTGTTAATGTACCAGCTATGGTTGCTAAGTGTTGCTACCACACCAGATAAGTTTGGGCGTGGCACATTGAGTTGATACTGAATTGGGTTACCGTGGAGATCAGTGAGGTTCCCACCAAGGGCCCGAAGAACTGCTTCCGGACCACAAGTGTCCCATTTCTTGCAGCCTTTACTAGCAAACACATAGGCATGTGCCGTACCTTCACACACCAGCAGCACCTGGAAAAAATACAGAAAACAAAATCAGCTGCTACAGTAGATGGGTTCGGTTGGGGGTTAGCTCCAAAAATCTGTACTGCTGCCTACCTTATGGCCTGCACCACCTACTTTAATCACTTCTGTGGGTTTACATGCGTTTACAGCCGCTGTCACTTTGGGGTCTGAATGTGACCTTGTGGTAGTAATTATGTTTTCATTAGCTGGAGCTGGTTTTGGATCCAAACCAAATGTGCCTGCCAAAAAAAAAAAAAAAACAGACTGGTTTAGTTGAATTGAATCCAGTGGTACTTTGTCTTTTTTGCTAAATTATTAATTTAAACAAACCAATACAGGTTACTAAGTGGGGGACACACAGACACATGATGATCTTCCTCAGTTTCCATCCACGATTACTACAATACAAAACATTTGCCCAAATTGCTTCACAGTAGGATTGAACCCATAAGCCACATAGTTACAAAATGAGCTGCTCATCCACACAGCCATGACTTAACTGTTGTTTTATAAATAGCTTGTGATTTTGCAAAGAAGCCATCTGATCAGTGGTTTTTCATGCACACCACTATTTTGTCCACCTCTGCAAAGAACTCCACACAACCTCTAGAAACAGCAGCTAAATTTCCTCCGTGGAAAGGTCACATTGATTATACACGGACAGTAAAACAAGATGGGATGGTCATAGTTGGGAGTCAATAGTAAGTACAAGGGAGATAACCACTTCAAAATATTTGTGGACTTATATAAAAGAATAAGGAAGTCCAGTATATTTAATTTTTTGTAGTTGACAAATAAGCAGGACATAACTTGGGACAGAAATAAAAACGTTTAATGGCAGTGAGACATCCATGGAAAATGAACAGTGGAAATAACTCTGAGTGGTTCTTTCTTTGTAGAACATTAGGTAGTTTAGTCAGCTAGAAATCTTTTAATGCCTACATACAGGTTGCTTTGAAGGAGATCTACCTTGCTGAATTGTCCTTATAGTTTTAACAATGGATGAAATTGAAACGCCCTTTTCAATGTTTTTTGTGTAGATATGTTTCACGCCCCTACTTCATGGCAACAACACTTTATGTAGAATGAGAGGCCCTTAGTTGCCAGCAGAGGTAGGAGCTCCTTGAACTTTGCCCAGGCTCTTCTTATTCTAGCTGCTACACTCTCGTGTGTGTATGTGTAATGCACTCTAAACACAATGCGCTTCAGCAAAATTTCACTCTGAAGACATTGCTGTTTCTAAGAGTGCCACAAACCATTTAGTTGTCATCTTGTTAACCACATGCTAATGTTTGGCCTTAAGAATAACAATTCTGCTGTTGCGATACTTACCAATGCCGACGACTCCGTAGACACATCTTCCCATCTCTGATGATATCTTGGACTGGTAGTTGAAGTAGGGTTGGTAAACCACACCAGCAACGGCACTGCCATTTACCGAGATTCCTATCAGAACTGTGACATGGTCCAATAAACCTAAGCAACAATAAAAATTATAATGTTTGTCACCATTTCATGTCTTGCTAAACAATTCAGGCGTGATAGGGTCATTTGGAATACACAGAAAAAATGTCAGTCTAAGCCAAGCCAACAAAAGAGCCATCAGTGATCACTCAACTTCTTAGAAATAACAGCCATATTTCCCTCAACCCCACTGTCATACTCTAATCTCTTGGTTCCACTCCCTCTCTCTCAGCTGAGAGGTCCTTGTCTTATGAGCTTGAAGGTGTCAGTGCCATATAAAAAACACTTGGTCCATTCTGTAAAGTGGTTGGCATTAGGAAGGGCATCCAACTGTAGAAACCCTGCCAAAACAGGTGATTGGAGCCTGGTACAGCTCTCTGGCCTTGCCGAACCCTATCAGCCCGTACAACCCATGCCAGCAGGGAAAACAGACATTCAGTGATGATAAAAAAGACTGAAGGGTCATGGCTGGAAAAGTGGTTAATATAGAGTAGAAGTAGTTTCAATTCCTAGTTGTAGCTATTTGACTTAGCTTATCCCATGTTTATCTCAGTTCTTATAATTGAAAGATTTGTCAATCACAATCAAGAATCTCAATGATATCAAAACTTTACAGAAAGGTTTTGATGTATGACAAAGAGTTAGACCAGCAGTTCTTAACAGTCATTCTCAGGGCCTTGTGTAAATATGAGGGGGGGGGGGGGTATGAAAAGGCTTCAGGCTCAAAACTTGTCATACACCCTTTGTATAATAAATGTTTCTTAGATTTATGGTTTCCGTTTTCTGGAGTGGCCCCCATTAAAAAAATCCAGGTTTTATTCCCCAGCTAAAATGGTTTGCTCCCAGAGACAAGTTAACCAGTTACCTTGTGTAAACTCTTTGGTTCCATCCAGAGGATCAACCCAAACTATGATCTGAAATAAAGAAATAAGTTTTGGTAAAATGATTGAAACAAACCTCTTGGAAATAATGGGTGGCGGGGTGCATGCAGTGAAAGATGTGTGAAGAAAGATTTCAGTGCAGTGTGACCCCTTGTGTATGCAATAAACTCTCAAAAATATTGAGTAGTTGCAGTTAATTAACACTTTGAGGGGATAATTGGGAGATTAGATATTTACTTTTGTATTGAAATGTTTTGTTGTATGTTGGGAGGGTCATTATGCTGGTAATAAACACATGCCATGGTTGTATTTCATTTCTTTTATTTGTCAATTGATTGACTAAAAATAAAGAAGTGAAATAGAACTGGTGTGTGTGTTTATTACTGGCATAATGACTCTCCCAAGAAAGAAATATTTTTACCTCATTGTCTGAGATATTTCTCAGATTTTCAGGACAGGATAACGCCAGTACATCTTTGCAGAAATCAACTTCTTGAAATGGTTCAGTATTATTATCAGGAGATAAATCCTGGAAGAACAAAGAGCGAAGATGGGATTGAAGGGTTGGGGTGTTGCTGTAGTGGGTAGTTCTTACCGATGCTTACGATCTTCAACAGCTGTTATCAACTACAGTACATTACTGCATTCATCATCATCATCGTTTAACGTCCGCTTTCCATGCTAGCATGGGTTGGACGATTTGACTGAGGACTGGTGAAACCGGATGGCAACACCAGGCTCCAGTCCGATTTGGCAGAGTTTCTACAGCTGGATGCCCTTCCTAACGCCAACCACTCAGAGAGTGTAGTGGGTGCTTTTACGTGTCACCCGCACGAAAACGGCCACGCTCGAAATGGTGTCTTTTATGTGCCACCCGCACAAGCCAGTCCAGGGGCACTGGCAACGATCTCGCTCGAAAATCCTACAGGAGCCAGTCAGGCGGTACTGGCAACGGCCACGCTCAAAATGGTGCATCTCATGTGCCACCCGCACAAGAACCAGTCCAGGGGCACTGGCAACGATCTTACTTGGCTTGCCGGGTCTTCTCACGCACAGCCCATTTCCAAAGGTCTCGGTCCGTAGTCATCGCCTCGGTGAGGCCCAATGTACGAAGGTCTTGCCTCACCACCTCAGCCCAGGTCTTCCTGGGCCTACCTCTTCCACGGGTTCCCTCAACTGTTAGGGTGTGGCACTTTTTCACGCAGCTATCCTCCTCCATTCTCACCACATGTCCATACCAGCGCAATCGTCTCTCTTGCACGCCACAACTGATGCTTCTAATGTTCAGCTTTTCTCTCAAGATACTTACACTCTGACGGGTATTCACATTGACATTACACATCCAACGGAGCATACTGGCTTCATTCCTTGCGAGCTTACGTATGTCCTCAGCAGTTACAGCCCATGTTTCACTGCCATGTAGCATGGTTGTTCGTACGCATGCGTCATACAGTCTGCCTTTTACTTTGAGTGAGAGTCCCTTTGTCGCCAGCAGGGGTAAGAGCTCTCTAAACTTTGCCCAGGCTATTCTTATTCTAGCAGCTACACTTTCAGCGCACCCACCCCCACTACTAACTTGGTCGCCCAGATAGCGGAAGCTATCGACTACCTCTAGTTTTTCACCCTGGAATGAGATAGAAGTTGTTTCCTGTTTGTTTGCAGTCTTTATTGCACCTGAACATCTGCCACAAACAAAAACTAACTTGCTAGTTAACCTGCCTTTCATGTTGCTGCACCTCTTATGTGTCCATAGCTTGCACCGGGTACATCTTATAGAGTTACTACCTACTCCTTTTCTACATACTGAGCAGGGCCATCTACCTGAAGGGGTTTGTGTTTTATCTACCTTCCTACTTATTAGGATTTTGGTTTTAGCTAGGTTGACTCTAAGGCCCTTCAATTCTAGACCTTGCTTCCACACCTGAAACTTCTCCTCTAGTTCTGATAGTGACTCCGCAATTAGGGCAAGGTCATCAGCATAGAGGAGCTCCCAGGGGCAACCTGTCTTGAATTCCTCTGTGATTGCCTGGAGGACTATGGTAAATAATAGGGGGCTGAGGACGGAACCTTGGTGGACCCCTACCTCTACCCGGAATTCATTGCTGTACTCATTTCCAACCCTCACCTTACTGGCAGCATCTCTGTACATGGCTCGCACAGCTCTCACTAACCATTCTTCTATCCCAAGTTTCCTCATTGACCACCAGATAAGGGATCGGGGGACCCTGTCAAAGGCTTTCTCCATGTCAACGAAAGCCAGGTACAGAGGTTTATCCTTAGCTAGGTATTTCTCCTGCAACTGTCTCACTAGAAATAAGGCATCAGTAGTGCTTTTACCTGGCACGAACCCAAACTGCATCTCATCTAAATTGATTCGCTCCCTAATTAGTTGGGCTATGACCCTCTCTGTAACTTTCATAACCTGATCTAACAGCTTGATGCCTCTGTAATTATTTGTATCTAAAGCGTCCCCTTTACCTTTGTAGCAGTTGACTATGATGCTGCTACACCAGTCATAGGGTATGACTCCTTCGTGTATCACCTGGTTCGTAATACGGGTGACTAGGCTATAGCCAACACTGCCAGATATTTTGAGCATCTCTGCAGTGATTCCTGATGGGCCGGGGGCTTTCCCGGTCTTCATACTCTTAATTGCTTTATCTACCCTGGTACTATCAACTCGGATAGCTGGTCCCTCTATTGGGTCGACATAAGGCAGGCTCTCTTTCTCCCATTCATTCTCTTTATTAAGCAATCTATCGTAGTGGCATCTCCAGACCTCTTTCTTTGCATCCTTATTTAATGCAAGCGTACCATCATCCATGCGAACACATTTCTCTCCTACAACATCACTATTCTCTCTCCTACACTGTCTTGCAACACGAAATACCTCGAGTCTTTGGTCCTCACGGCGCAGAACATTGGCAAATCTTTCCTTATCTGCTTCCCCTCTGGCTAAATAAACCTGTCGCCTAGCCTCCCTTCTGGCACATTGGTACAATTCCCTGCTACCACTGTTCTTCCAGTCCTTCCAAGCCTGTTTCTTTTGTCTAATAGCCCTGTCTACCTCCTTGTTCCACCACCACGTTACTCTGGGTTGGGAGGGGACCTTACACCACCCACAAATCTGGTCGGTGGCTTTCAACAGGTTGTCCCGCAGAAATCTCCAATTGTCTTCCACGTTGTATGATGCTATATCCCCTTCTATTTCGTTAAATGCTTCAAGTAACTTGTCTCTAAGTCTCTGTCCGTTTGCAGGGTCTTTAAGCTTCCACACCCTTCTTCTCCAAGCCTGTCTAATTTTGGGCACCCATTTTGCCTTGATCCCAAAGTCGCTAACTACTAATCTATGTTGTGGGGTACATTCTTCGCCAGGGTAGGTTTTGGCATTTATAAGCCGCCCTCTTTCCCTATTTCTGGCGAGGATGTAGTCGATTTGGCTAGAGTGTCTGCCGGAGCGGTAGGTGACTAGGTGACTGGCAGGTTTCCTGAAGTTGGTATTGCAGACCATAAGATTGGTTGCATCACAGAACTCCAGCAGTCTGGTTCCCTCCTCGTTGCGGGAACCGAAGCCATAGCCTCCATGTATGCCATGGAAGCCCCCAGCACGACGTCCGACATGACCGTTGAAGTCTCCAGCCACAAAGAGAAGGTCCCTGTCACTCGTCGACGAGGTAGTTTGCAAGAGGGTGTCATAGAATTGGTCTTTCAGACCATCTGGTAGCCCAGGTTGAGGTGCATAGGCTAAGATGACAGTAGCTAATCTATGATGAAGCACTAGTCTGATCTTAAGTACTCTGTCACTTACTCTAACGACCTCGATTACCTTATCCACCCATTTCTCCGCTAGAAGTATTCCTACGCCCCCGACCCCGTCAGTGTTCCCTGCCCAGAAAATCTTGTACCTGTGTTCTTTGCCTGTGAGGAACCTTGCAGAACCTCCTCTCCATCTTACTTCCTGGATGCAGCACATATCTACGCATCTCCGTTCAAGCATCTCAACAATTTCACCAGATCTACCTTTCAGCGTGCCGACGTTGAGAGTGCCAATCCTAACAGTATGGGTGTTGGGGGTGTGGGCCTGTAGCCTGGGAAGGGGAAAAGCAGTGTCGTGTACCTGAAAAGAAAACTTGCAATTGGAAGAATTCATAAGCAAAACAGTACCTACAACCTGCAAACATTTCTCAACCTTAATGCGCTACCCAAAGGTAGGGGAGAGGATGGCCAAGGCCACTAGATGGGTTCCGGGAGACAGCCGAGGTTGACAGGATGGCAGAGGAATGAACTTCCGGTGGAGGGGGCGGGATGACAGAGGAATGAACTTCCGGTGGAGGGGGTGGGATGATATATATATATATATATATATATATATATATATATATATATATACACTCGCAATAAGCATTAAGTTGTAATTTCTATAGAAGATCCATTTTTCATCACCAGTCACAAGTCTATCCAAAAAGGGTGAAGTGAGTTCATGAGAATGGAGAGAAGAGCAGATGTCAACTCGGGATTTGTGTTTGCTTTTGGACATTTCATGAGGCACTTATTTTCCAAGTTTAGGAAGCTTTACAAGTTGTTGAAGATGACAATGAACAGTTGTATGGTTTGAACTAAGCTTTATTGCCAATTCTTCAACTGATAATGCAGGATTTTCTTTAAGTAATGCCTCAAGGAGCTTATCATCAAACTCAACTGGACATCCTGTTCGATCTTCATCTTCAAGGCTGAAATTTCCACATCTGAATTTTGCAAACCATCTTCTGCAAGTTCTTTCATTCAAGCATTCTTTCCCATAAACTGAGTGTATGTTTTGAGTCGGTTCGGCTGCAGAGTTTCCTTTTTTGTACTCATAAAGCATTATGTGCCTGAAATGCTCTTTGGATACTTCCATGTTAGAAAGGTTTTTAATCAAAGAAATTTTAATTCTATTCTGTACAATGATATTTAATTAGTTTAAATGTACACAAATGCATAAAAATAATTTTTAATTCCATTAGACATTCTAAAATACTATTAAATTTCATTCAATTTTAAAGAAGGTAAAATTGGACAGCACTTATGGGATGACCTGATACACATACACACACATATAAACAGGTTGAACCAAAAGTAGGTGGACAGTAAATGATAACATTTATTTTGAGATTACATACTAATACAATTAAATCTTGATAAACAATTATTACATATACAATTAAATTTTATTGTATACAATAATAAAGTACAAAAGCAATGCTGGTGTGTTTATGTCCCCGTAACTTAGCGGTTCGGCAAGACAGCGATAGAATATGTTAGGATGCAGGCAGCACTAAGCATCAAGCAATTACAATTGTGCAAATAATTAGAAGTAATTTAGCTATTGCTAAATTAATTAATGCCTGTTAGCTACCATCTTGTCCTGCGATACAACGAAAGAGAATAAAACGGTGAAGATGTGTTACCTCTTCTCCTACAAAGGTCACTTTTGGAAAATGATGCTGTAGAGATCCTATAATACATCTTTGCGCTGATCGGTCAGCTTCAGTTTGTAGGTCATCGATACCCTGAAAGCAAAATAGGACATTGTAGAAAAGCAAGAATGAAAAATATCATTCCTGGTTGGGAATAGAAAAAAACTGAGCAGGGTGGATTGTAATAGATGGGACAAGAACAGCTATCTTGCAGTAGAGGAGATTATATGGCTACGTCTTATTAAATAAGGGGCAGGTGAGGTGTTGGGCGGGGGGGGGGGCATGCACCATTGCGACATGTTGCTGCATTCACCACTTTTCAGTATATTCTGGGGTTCTCCCAGGTGACCTGTTGAGCACGTGTGTGTGTGTTTGTCCCCCATCACCGGTTGATATCGGGTGTTGGTGTATCTATGTTTCTATAACTTAGTGGTTTGGCAAGAGAGACCGATAGAACAAGTACCAGGCTTTAAAAAAAAAATTAATAAGTACTAGGGTCGATTCTTCAATGCAGTGCTCCAGAATGGCTGTAGTCTTATAACGGAAGCATGTAAAAGATATAGGATATATGTACATCTGGTTATATATATATATATATATATATATATATATATATATATATATACATATATATATATATATATATATATACCTCAAAATTTTCAGCTATGTACAAATACACACACACACACATGTATATATAGGTATGTTGGTGCAAACAGGGGAAAATAGAACTCAAAATATGAGTATGTATATTTTTATTAATATTTAGCAGAAGTAACAGCGTGACTCAAGGGCCTAGAGTAGAGTGCATTGGCACTACATATATATATATATATATATATACATACACACAGAGTTGTCTAACACGGGTTTTCAAACTTTTTGACTTGCGGACCCCTTTATATTTCAGGCTTTACCTTAGGGACCCCCTTATAAACGCTTATGAAATTTATACATAAATATTTGCTTAAAATAACATATTTTTGCATTTATTTATTTAACAGTATTTAACAAATAGGTTTATTGTCAATTAAAAGATTTCGATTAAATAAACATATATAAAATCAAATTGCCCATAAAAAGTATTTGCTGTCCACGGACCACAGTTTGAAAACCCCTGGTCTAACTCAAGCAGGCCTGGAAAAGTGTTTATGGGAACGATTGTGATGGTGATACTATACCAACACACTCATTCACACGTATATCTTAAGATGCATACATCTAGTAACATAGACACACACATAAATATCCAACTATGTACGTGCCAATACATCCACACACATGTTCAAAGATATACAGTTAAGTCATGACGTCAGCAGAACCTCACTGGGATCATTATAATTTTAGACTCCAGTCTCTCTCTCTCTCTGTCATAGTTTTGTTGTGTGTTTGGTAGGATGGTATGATATCTTGGATAAGGTGTAAGAACCAGAGATTCTTTATCAATTACCATATTTGCATGCACACACACACACACACACTCAAGCATACACATACAAACATACACAGAAACAAAAAAAAAAGCACATATATAGAAATATAAACATAAAACACAGAAACAATCACACACAAATGCATGCACGCACACATGTTTACAAAGACATACTCAAGCATACATACAAACACACAACACACACACACACGAGCATACACGCACTCGAACATACATACACACACGTTTAGAAAGACATACTCAAGCATACATACAAGCACACAACACACACATGCATACACACACACACACAGTCTATTTAAAAGAGCAGAACCATGCTATGACATTTTTTTTCTTTCGCTTTTTACGTACGAGTTGCAGTGTTCTGAAGAATTTCCAATTATTCCATTGGAATGGATCAATAAAAGCCAGTGAAAAGCTGCAGTGAAGTCAGGTCTGTGTTTGACAGGAAGACATATTGGAAAAAAGAGACTCTAAGCTGAACAAAGAAAGACAACAATAATCAAATATCTGATTGTGTCTGATTTCCCATTAACGAACTTGGGTCTTTAAATTGATAACCTACTTACAATGGAAGACAAAATCATTTAATGTTGATATCATAGGTGTAGGAATGGCTGTGTGGTTAAGATATATAATTGGTCTTAACCACATGGTTCTGGATTTAGTTCTACTGCATGGCACGTTGAGCAAGTTTTTTCTTTCTACTACAGCCACAGGCTAACCAAAGCCTTGTGAGTGAATTTGGAAAATGGAAACTGAAAGAAGTCTATCATGTGTACACACACATCCAAATTTAGGAAATGGAGTGGCTAAAATCTGGGCTAGATATGTTTCATAGCTAGCAGAACCTCGGAAATAGTAGTTACCTAAACATGGGGTAATCCACTAGCTATTATATATATATATATATATATATATATATATATATATATATATATATAGAGAGAGAGAGAGAGAGAGAGAGAGAGAGAGACATACATAAATATGTACATACACATATTCATGCACACACACACACACACAGATAACAGAGTTTATAAAATAACAAACTATATTATCAACACTTGATATTTATGAAGCACAATCACAGCTCTCTCTCTCTTTTCCTCTCTTTTATTCTCAGTTCATAAGCTCCCAACTGTATATCTCAATAAAGACAAGGGTCCTTCTTTGGAGAGAGTAGCCACAGGGATGGTTTTATGGTAAAGAAGCTTGTTTTGCAATCACGTGATATAAGGTTCAACCCCACAGCATGGCACCTTAAGCAAATTTCTTTTTGTCTTGGGCCGACCAAAGCCTTGTGAGAGGAATTAATTGACAGTACCCGGAAGCCCATTATATATATATCTGTGTGTGTGTGTTTGCCCCCCCCCCCCCCCCCCCCCAGTTTGTTTATGTCCCCATAGTGGTTCACCAAAAGAGACAGATGGAAAAAGTAGCAAATTTCCAAACTTAGAAGAAACAAGTCCTGGGGGTTGATCTATCTGATTAAAAACCCTTTGAGGCAATGCCCCAGCATGGCCAAAGTCAAATGACTGAAGATGAAAAATAAATTGTGATAAAAGATAAAAAATGAACTGTGAACTTCTTGACAAAGAGGAAATGATTAAATGTAAATGGATTCACTAACGAGCTGTTGATAGACATTCTGTAAATAGAGGAACAGTGATATGGGAATATCTGTGCAATCGGAATGATGAGAGGCTGCACTAAAGGTGAAGTGGAGTCCCAGTTAGACTTAGGATAAAATTTACAGTTTTCTCATTAACAATCAGCAAATGATTAGAGATAAGAAATGAGATGGATGTCGAGGATATCAGTTGAGAGTAAAAGGAAGTGAAGAAAATAGGAGACCATGGAAGATTGATGGAAGAGCAGGTGTCAGAAATGAGCCTCACTTCTGCTGAGATGGATGGGTCTTCTCAGGTACAGCATAAGCCATTCATCTCACCCCACCCCTGTCATCTCCTCTGAGAGGCTCAACATCTTGAGGTCAGTCTTCACCACATTGTCCTACGTCTTCCTAAGTCTACATCTTCCACATGTTCCTTCCACTTTTAGTGAATGGCGTTTCTTTATACAGCTTTCCTCATCCAACCCCATCACATGACCAGCACAGTCTTCTCCCTTGCACACCTGATGCCTTTTATGCCCAATTTTTCTTTAAAGCACTTTGTTGTGCATGCTTACTAATACTGCACATCTGTTGGAACATTTGTTTCAAGTGTTTGCATGCTCTCCACATTCACAGTCTCATGTTCCAAAGCCATGTAGCATTGCTGTGTGTACATCATACAATCTACCTTTCTTTCTGTGGAGAGGCCTTTTGTCACCAATAGAAGCTAAACTTCTCTGAACTTTCTCCAGTAACTACAATTTCAGAGCATCCGCCTCCACTGCTAATGAGGTCACCTAGATAACAGAAATTATCTCCTACTTCTAAGAAGTCTCCTAGATATTTCAGAACATCTATTTCCTGTGTGTTCTTATTATTAACTGCTCCTGCACATCTGCCACATACACATTCTACTTTCTGTCTATCTCTACCTGTGATTCTACTGCACCTGTTATGTATCCATGCATGGATGCATGTATGTATGTAAAACTGCTCTGTCTCACTGAGTGTGCTTTTTTCTATCTTTTGGACAATATATATATATATACATACATGTAATTTAAATAATCTGAAATGTATGTGTAGTGTGTAGATGTAACGCTTCAAGGTTCTCGCATCGGAGTAACCAGTAAACATCGAAGAATCAACACCTAAAAGGAAGAAATATTATTTACATATGTTTATTCGTTTGCCCGACAGGTTGTTAGAGTCAGTAGCAATTCTAGTGATAGTGACAAGGATGGCTCGTTGGTTAGTGGTTGATAGTGTAGAAAAACGTCTCTTAGTAGAGAATGAATGAGTAAGGAATGCACGGTGCTGACTAGAAAGGCGTCCGAGGAAAGTGCTGCTCTTGGTCGTGGCTGACGTAAAAGAGCGTGCCGTATGTTTTTAGAAAATTTCATTACAAAGCATCCAAATGCAAGAAAGTTATGAGAAAACAAAGTCGATGGGGCACAATTCAGTAGTTATGCCTGGTGTTTCATTGAGGTCATTCGAATATATTAGTTGATATGGATGAAACGACAAACTAAAAACGAGAGAAAATATATCGGACTCTCTCTCATTCACTTGGTTATCAGCAGGAAAAAATATGAAACAGGATTTACGGATGAAACTAAATGTCACTTCAGTTTCATGCATCAGTAAATGGTGATTGTGTGAGCTTCATGTTTTTCCAACATATAATAAAATCGCTGTTTTAACTTTCATATTTGCAGCGTCGCATTTATGTAATCATTATCAGAAAATAGAAGCTTTTCATTAATTGGGTGGGGCAAAACGAGTTCTTTTACTTTTGGAGACAGGAAATATTTTGCATCGCAGAATATTGTGAGAACAAGGATACACAACTCCATCAACACACACATAAATACATACACACGTACACACACACGCAGATACATGCACACATACACGTACAGATGTGTACGCACACACACACACATAGATACATACACACAAACTTACGCAAATACATACGTACGTATGTATACATACAAATATACAAACACACACACATATATATATACATATACATACACACGAACCTACAAGCGCGCACACACACACGTATGTATATGCACAAACATATACAAACGCACACACACACACATATATATATATATACAAACGTGCACACACATATATACAAACGCGCGAGCACACAACGTATGTATATATATGCACAAACACATAGAAACGCACACATATATACAAACGCACACGCATATACATACACACACACACTAGTACCTACAAGCGCACACATATACATACACAGGTACACATATATAATTCTAATACACACACACACACCGTCAAATATCTATACACCCACTTTTAGATATGTCAACAAAACCTAAATAAAACCGGCTTGAGCGGAAAATATTTTAATATTTCCCAATTATTTTTTTCTCCCAATAATTCTAAATTTAATTCGAGAATGTTTCCAAACATTGCAATTGTACAGCAAAGTTTCACTGTATAAATTTTCATTTAAAAGAAACATTAAATGGACAAGAATTATTATAATTATCATTATCGTTATTATAATTATTATTCTGTTGGAGAAAATATTGATAAAATGGCGAACTGTGATAAAATTTACTTTTGTCAACAACTTGTGACAAGGAAGACGATAAGGTGAGATTAGGAACAGCAATATTAATAGGGGCACATGGGCTATGAATTAGAGGGGAGGGGCCTTGGTCTATTGCAAAGACAAAAGATAAAGTTGGTGGAATTTGAACTCGGAACAAATACTGCAAAACATATTCCGACGCTCTGTTACTTACTGTCCTATGTCACAAATAACATGAAAGAAGAATGCGACTTACTTTGTCCTTGATACGAAGATCGCCGGTTTTCAAGATTTCTCTGATTGTGTTTCCAGCCCGGAGTGAAGCAGTGACGGAAGCTGACATCAAACGGATTAACAACGGGGCTTTGGTAGACACTGCCATGGAGATAGGTGGAGTAAGGTGTTAGGTTAAAGAGATTAAGAGAGACAGGAGAAATTAGGGACACAAGTTCCGACCACTAACGTTGAAACACCTCTGAACTCATTCGACGAACGTCAAAGAAACGAAAATGAGCGACGACGGGTTTTCACGTTTCATAAGTTAAACAGGATTATCTCCCTTTAATTCTAATTTGCGCATCTCTCTCGCAGAGACACACATACATACATACACACACACACACACACACAGATATTGCGCGCGTGAGCGTTTCCGTCATTAGCCCGCGGCCATGTGAAGAAGCCGTGTATTTATCTCTTCCGCAAAGATATCTGTTGCTGTCTTTCTACCATATTTTCATATCCCTCATTTGAAGGGGTCTTGTATTGAAAGTACTTGGGGACAAATGGAAAACTAGCATCTATTATACTCCTTAAAGTGGTTGGCAATAGGAGGGACAACAAGCTGTAGAAACTATGCTGATGAAGACATTTGAGCTTGGCCACTTGCACGTTAATTTCATGAGCAGGCTGTTCCGTTGATCGGATCAACTGGAACCCTTGCTGTCATAACTGACGGAGTGCCGTAGTATCATATATATAGTTGAAACTGAAAGAAGCCCGTCGTATATATATATATATATATATATATATATATAGGGAGAATTCACAAAAAAAAAACAATAACAGACGAAGACAGGTGGTGTAGAAAACACCACATATATATGTTTGTGT
Source organism: Octopus bimaculoides (assembly GCF_046866305.1). Classification (NCBI taxonomy): domain Eukaryota; kingdom Metazoa; phylum Mollusca; class Cephalopoda; order Octopoda; family Octopodidae; genus Octopus; species Octopus bimaculoides. The sequence goes on along the minus strand of NC_142938.1, from coordinate 2,227,713 downwards.
CTGTATTTGTCCCCCCAACATCACTTGACAACCGATGCTGGTGTGTTTACGTCCCTGTAAACTAGCGGTTCGGCAAGAAGTGACCGATAGTGTAAGTATTAGGCTTAAAAAGAATAAGTCCTGGGGTCGATTTGTTCGACTAAAGGCGGTGCTTTAGCATGGCCACAGTCAAATGACTGAAACAAATGAAATAATAAAAGAAAAGCATATGTACACGTATATTTTCCATTGTTTTCTCAGAATATTCTAAATTCAGTCGATTTCTTTCTAATTTTCTTAATTCTTTTCTGTTAAGAAATGACCATTCCAGGAAAGCATTTAGATTGGAGTGATCTCCCTTCCTTTATAAACCGAAAACTTGTGGCTGCGTTTTACGGGAGAAATTTTATATTAGACATCTACACATCTTGAGGAATAAATCAACGCATTCATATATACACTCGCCTCTTTTTAATAGTTATATAAGTACGATAGCCTATTAACACATACACCCATATCATAAACGGTTCTGATGAATGAACATACAGACATACGTTTACAAAATAGCACAGCTCCCATGACTTATGGAAACGTTATTTTTTTCGCAATCGGAATCGTCGAAGCATGGAATAAATTACCCACATCAGTCGTCAGCTTTCAGGACAGAGTATCCTTAAAAAATTCCACGCTTCCTTTAATTCACCAACACTACTCCTGACGCAGCTCTTGCCTTTTTGTTATATTTTTACAGTTCACTTTTCTGTCTTAATTCTGCGTACTGTCCATGCACTTTGAGCTTTCACTGTCGTCTTTCTTTCCTAGATCGATATGTCTGCACTCTGTTCCCTCTTTTTACCTCTTCTAACGAGTTGCAGTGCACCTGAACACTGTGTACAATAATAACGACATTTTATCCGTCTTTACGTTCGGAGTTTAAGTTCCACCAGTCGACTTTGCCTTTCGTCTTTTTGGCACCGATAAAATAAGTACCAGTTGAACACTGGGGTCGATGTAATCAGTTCCAATGCCAACAACATCAACATCAACAACGATGGAAAGAAAGAAAGAAAAAAAGAAGGAAAGGCAGAGTGAAACAGCGAAATAATGAATGGATATCTGTCAACTTTCTATGTTATGGAGAGAGAATAGAGATCAAAGAACAACATCAAAAGATCTGGGGGTCAATCTAATCAACTGTCCCTGCCCCCACCAAATTTCGGGCCTTGTGCCTAGAATAGAAAAGTATTTAATAGGGCTGTTTTGACTGTGAGTAGAGAGATAGATGTGTGTGAAAGTATTTCATCTTTATTATTAAAAGTTGCTACATGATAACACACCCTTGTTTCCACTGTAACAAGGAAAAAAAAAAAACAGTTCTAATTTCTCAGTCAATCCATTCTTACATGAAGGTCACCGGCATATTCAATATGTATTGCTTTTGGGAACATTTCTTGGTTGTAAAAATATAAACCATGTTGTGTGATAAAGAGATTCTCTTCAGGCAAAGAGATCAGCCGACAGGGCTTCCTTGCTCGGGAAACTTGTCTGGGTCCCAGGTTTCTGGACACTGATTGAGGCTATTTTACTGGACCGACGAATCATCTCATGGAGGTCAAGGTGGGGATGGCAGGAGAGATAATATGCAAAACTGCCAATGAAAACATCACCAGCACCCTAGAGAGAAAAAAAAAAAGACTGGTCAGTCAAAAGTTAAAATTTGATAAAAATGAAGAATTTGGAAAATAATTCAAAGAAATTAAGAAAATGTAACAGAATCATCATCATCATCACCATTTAATATCCACTTTTCCATGCTTGCATGGGTCAGATGGAATTTGTTGAGACAGATTATCTCCAGCTGGATGCTCTTCCTGTTACAAACCCTCACTTGTTTTCAAACAAGGTTTATACTTTCCATGGAAAACTGCAAACAACATCATGTGCTCATTTACAGCCATCATATAATGTCAAGACACACACACACACACACAAAGACTGACCATCAATGGATTTGAATGGAAGTCTTCTGAGCTCTGCTTACCGTACTGTCCACAGCTGTCACCTCACAGGAAGGCACATTAATCACTTCCGAGGTCCCTTTGCTGCCATATACAGAACCAAGGGCACCAAGTGTGATTATAACGTTGGAACAGCCCCGTTCCAAGAATAATGGCACGGCTGCTTTGGCATCATTCACAGACTTGATTGGTTTGTTAATGAGTAGTTCAGCCTGTTTGATGAAAAAGTCAGAGTATATGAGAGAGGGAGAAGGAGGGAAGGGGGCAGAGAAAGAGAAAGAGAGAGAGGGGAAGAGGGCAGAGAAAGAGATTAGTAAGTAAAATCTCTAAGTTTAATCTCCTACGACATCTATTCTTTTCTACTCTAGGCACATGAGAAGCCCAAAAGTTTGGGGGAGGGGGCTACTTGATTAGATCGACCCAGTACGCAACTGGTACTTAATTTATCCTCCTCCCCAAAACTTCAGGCCTTGTGCCTATAGTAGAAAGGATCATTATTATTATTATTATTATCATAATTATTGTTAATTAAGATGGCAAGCTGGTACAATCGGTAGCGTGCTGGACGAAATGCTTAGCGGTATTTCGCCTGTCGCTACGTTCTGAGTTCAAATTCCAATGAGGTTGACTGTGCCTTTTATCCTTTTGGGGGGGTCGATAAAATAATTACCAGTTGGAAACTGAGGTCAGTGTAATCGACTCACCCCCTCCCCCAAAACTGTTACCCTTGTGGCAAAATGTGAAACCATCATCATCATCATTATTATTACTATTATTATTATTATTATTATTATTACATAGTTTATTTGTTTTTTACCTCAGTTTCATTAGGACAAAAGTAATCAGCCAATTTGTAGAAGTCTGGGTCCAGTTGAGGTCGAGCAGGGGCTGGATTGAGGACAGTTGTCACTGCAAAATTGGTGAAAAAGGGCCATTTTAGAAACACAAGGTAATGGTGATGGTGGCGGCAGTTAAAGGGATAAACACTGTGCTGTGTATGTCTATATGTGTGTTTGAACAGGAAAGTATGTGTTGAGGATATATGTGTGTGTTATTTTACACATGTATATATGTATGTATCTCAGTTAGTGTATATATGTACCTGCAAGTCCTGTGTGTGTCAGTGTGTTTTTCTTGTGTAGATGTGCAGTTGTGTATCTGAAAATACATATGTGTGACATTTGACCCTCTTTCTCTTCATGTAGACATCTAACTCTCTCTCTCTCTCTTACTTTATATAGATAACTCACTGTCTCTCTCTTGATGTTGGCCAGGCATGAGCAACCTTTTTCAAGGAGTGAGCCACATGAGATACGGCTCATCATCAGGTGGGCCGCACAACTAAAAGAAAATCCATTTATCATTAGATGTGCCATGCAGAAAGTGCCATGGGCTGCAGTTTTCCCATGACTGATGTAGATATTTGATTCTTTCTTGCTCTCTCTGTCTCTGTCTGTCTGTCTCTCTCTCTCAGTAGTGATGGTCGTGGCGACCATGATGGCAGAGGAGGAGGAGGAGGAGGACAAGAAGAAGAAGACTGTACCATGCCTCACCTTTCTGTCTCTTAGCCAATTTGAGAGCCTTCAAGGCTGTTGTTGGTGGTGTTTCCAGTTGGGTCAGAAGAACCTTACTGGTGCTGATAACATGAATGCTTGCCTCCACATCCTCGTCAGTTAACTTCTCATTAGCCCCAGAGACAATGACAATATTATTTTGACCTGAACAATAAAAAATACAAAAAAACAGAAAGAAATCAAAATAAATAAGGATAACAAAAAAATACATTATTTAAACAAAATATGAGGATGTCATCATGATCATGACGACAATGATGATCATTATCATCATCATCATCATCATCATCATCATCATCATCATCATTCTTAACATGCATCTAGCCACCTAACCATCTTCCCCACTCCCACAAACAGACATCAAAGTTGCTCCAGCTGTGGCTTTGCCATTTCGATACCTGAGAGTTCATTTGTTTCAAAACCTGTTTATCAGGGCGGAAGAGATTGCAGGTGTGTTTGGCAATAGAAGGAATAACAAATGGGATGCCCAGGTGTTGTATAAAGTTGTACAACCCATGGAGGGAGCCTCTGTGTAGTCACTGAAGTTGCTAGAAATAGCAGCTGAATCTTGTGTATCGGGTCAGGTCAGGGAGCATGTGCTTCTGCAGTGCATTGCTGCATTCACCCTTCGTTGGTATGTTCCTGGGTCCTTCCGGGTGACCTGTTGAGCAGAGTCCCAGGCAGTTCCAACCTCCACGAGATACCTCCTCATCTGCTGTGACCCTGTGGCATGTGGTTGATGAACGCAAGCTGTCAACCCAGCCGGATCCCCAGTGAAGAGAGACCAGGGTAACCAGGGACCAACTCGGAAAAAATCAAGCAGCAGGGCCAAACAGTCTGAGCTGGAACTTGCAAATAATTGGACTGAAATTGTTGTAGAAAGCACTCCAGCGTCCCTCCAGTCACACACACTACAGACTGAAAACTAGATGATGCTTAGAGCATTCTTAACTGATAAAAAAGAGGCTGATCCATGGCTGGATGCAGAGAAAACTGCAGTCAACAGAGACCAGTGGCAGCAGTTTGCTGCCTGATGTGTTGAAGAGCACAAGAGGTAAAAAGAGAACGATACAGTGACAATAATCTGTGTGACAAACACACAGCTTTAGAATGGACTCCGACTGAAGCTATATTATCATCTGATGGATTAAAATTTGAAGATGGGACTGCAATGTTGCCGTGTCAGTCACCTCAAAGATGTAGAGAGATCTGCTGCCTCACTTCATTCATGTCTATCTCCTTTTGATCACACACACGCATGGATTGAAGCTATATCACAAGCGCCTGTCATGACATTCATCGCTGTAATCAAAATTGTGTCTCTAAAACATATCTTTTTAAAATTTTTATTGACGTATGTGATCAAAACTGTGGCACTAATCATCATTGTTTAACATCCGCTTTCCATGCTGGCATGGGTTGGACGATTTGACTAAGGGCTGGCAAACCAGATGGCTGCACCAGACTCCAATCTGATTTGACAGTGTTTCTACAGCTGGATGCCCTTCCTAACGCCAACCACTCAGAGAGTGCAGTGGGTGCTTTTACGTGCCACCGGCACAAAGACCAGTTAGGCAGTACTGGGCCTCCAAAACTTCATTTACTATGACTGAAGTTATATCACTAAGACACATCCTATATTTTATTTACTATGATCAAAGTTATAATGACTAAGATACATCCTTACCTTTATCATTGACTGTGATAGACGCTATACCAGTGTTTGATTGTTCAGTCACTTTGACATGATCTGCAACGAGAGAAATATCGAGACTCTAACACCATCATCAAACTTCCCCTCTTTCTCTTCTTCTTCATCATGTGTGTGTGTGTGTGTGATGGCAGCAACAGGTGTAATAATGTGTGAATAATTAAAAGTGATCATACCTGTATTAATTGAATATTTATGGAAATGGTCCAGATAGTTGGTCCCAAACTGGTCTGTACCAACCTGAGTGGGTAGAAAAGTTTACAAATTTCAGTATTACAGGACATTAATGAGAGAGTATGGGTGGGGTGGGGGTTAGTATTAGGGGATGGTGTGTGGAATGGTCATGGCCGGGAATGCTTTTGATCATAAATGCTGCTTGAACAGGACTGTTGCTGGGGGTTAAACAACTCTAACAACACTACACACATGATGATGATGATGATGATGTGTGTACTGTTGTTGAGGTTTGTTTCTATCACAATAGGATAAACATATTTACATATATGATATTAACATATTATTACATACATATATATACACAGAAACAATAACTGATGCACACACAGACATACACAAAGTAAAAACCAACCTCAACACATACACACACACACACCACCACCACAACAACAAACAAATACACTCACCCATTATTTGACTGCCAATCAAGCCATGACCTTTCCAACTTCCTGTCTGAGATATAATATCCAAAATTATTTTATCATCTGATGGATTAAAATTTGAAAATGGGACTGCAATGTTGCCATGTCAGTCACCTCAAAGATGGAGAGAGATCTGCTGCCTCACTTCACACACACACACACAAATACACTACATTCATGTCTACCTCCTTTTGCTCACACACACACTGCACTGTTCTCTGCACAATACCCTCCTTTTTCCCTTCCATCTTTCCACCCTGGGAGACCCTAATCAAACCCTATTTCCTTTCTCTTTCAATAATGGTTTTTCTTACTCTCCTGTCAAAGTCCTGCTGTCCAAAATGTCACACACAGACTCCCCCCCCCTCTCTTTCTCAGTATAAAACTAATAACTATAAAACCTTGGACTTATGTTTGTTATTTTATTCTTCCTTTTCTTTTATTCTTGAACCTTTTTGACCAAGAAGCAAAAACAGAGAACATCAAAAGAAAAGTGAATATTTATTTACCCTGCCAACCATTGCTGTTTTGGCTCCTAACATGCTTGCCATCACACATTGGTTGGCACCTTTACCGCCAAAACCTTTTTGGAACTTACTGCCATGGACCGTCTCACCTGGTTTGGGGAATTCTGGACAATAGCTGTGGAAGAGAATTTAATAATCACTGAATAACAATGTATTGCTGTATTTGTACTAACGAACTATATATACAGGGTTGGCCAAAAGTCACCTGACAGTAAATCAAAACCCATTTAATTCCAAGATTAAAACAAAAAATTATTTTATATGAGACTTTGTTAATAAATAGACAAATGTTGAATAAAAGACAAAAAAAACGGTGATTTTAACTCACAGCATTTAATTATTAAACATTCAAAATTGTAATGAATAAATAAAATTGAATATTAAATATTTATGGACTTTTGATTTCCTGTCGGGTGACTTTTGGCCAATCCTCAGATACTGGTTCTGAGTATTAATTTCGACCCCATTTGGTTGACATAATTTTCATTTGCATTAACCTTCAATTCCTTCTTCCTGTTCTTGAATTCCTTGGCTTTGCCTGATTCCCTTATTCCACACAACCCACAATGAAGGTCCCCACAGTTTGTTACGTGCATTATTTCTTCTTCTCAAGTGAATTTTGCTTTTGTTAGGTGTCTTTTAAGGTTTGGTGCTGGTCTGTGGCCCTTGATAATTTGTGATTAATTCAGTTGTTAGTACATTACACAATATGCTTAATGGTATTTCTTCAGGAACTTTATGCTTGGAGTTCAGATCCTGCTGAGGTTAACTTTGCCATCTATTCTTATATGGTTGATAAACTAATTACCAGTTGAGCTGTGGGGTTGATGAAATTGGCTAACCCCCTAAAAAATATCATTGGCTTTGTCTCAAAATTTAAAACCATTATTATTATTATTATTGTTACCAAGAAGTTTGTGGCTGGCAGAATTAGAAGAATACCTTATGGTATTTACTATTGACCATTTACCATTTGATTTTCAATCCCTCCACTCACAACTTTACCTGTCCTCAGATTTTGTTGCTATTTCTAGCAGATTGACTGAATACATCATTAGTCTGTGTGTGTGGCTTTGTATGATAAAGAGTAGAAGGGTAATCCAATGCTTTGATGGTTGTCCTTTTGTGTATGAGTGTGTGTGTGTGTGAGATAGAAAGAGAGAAGTTTAGGGACTTCATGGTATAATTTTAATCACTACCACCACCACCACAAGTTGCCTTGAATTTTGTTATTTTGGCTCTAATTATTGTGGTTAACTATCCTAATTACTGCTGTTAATTATATAATAATCAACACACACACACACACATTGTAAAGAACTCAATGAACAAGTTTGCTTAATCATTGCCTCACCTCCAATCTTTAACGAGACAGCTATGTACCTAATCACCATAGACTATGAGCATAACCACCTATTGTCTCTTATAAATGGTGGTGGAACTGGTGAGTGTAGTGACGATGGTGAAGGTGGAGGTTATGGTGATGGTGGTGGTGATAATGGTAGTATTGTAGCAGCAGTGTGATGGTAGTGGTGTGATGGTGTTGGAGATTTGATATTGGAAGTGGTAGAGAGTAATTTTGATTGATTGATAGAGAGAGGGAGGTTGTTGGGATGGCAGAAGTGGTAGTAATTGTGGTTGGTGGTGTTGGTATTGCTGTAGTGGTTGATGTTGTAGTACTGTTAGTAGAGGGGGTCCTAGCATGGCTGCAGCCTGAGAAAACAAGTCAAAGATAAAAGATTATCAGAGTGATATTCCTTGTCTTCCATCATTTAAATCTGTCATTAGCATAATGATTTTTTTTCCGTCTTAACCAGGGGTGTGTAACAGGCAGCCCACGGGCCACAACCTGGCCTGCCGGGTCAGTTAGTGTGGCCCTCACTAACCACTTTGAACGTAGACATTTATTTCCTTTTACTTCACGTTCTTTCAACTTGTTGAATTTATTTCTGTATTTATGAAACTGTATTTTTTTATGTAACGGTCAAAAGAATACGAACCCGTATCTTCAACATACATGCACGCATAAAACGCATGTTCAGCATCTTGGTGTGTATATTTCATCATAACATTTATGCAGCCTGAATTAAGATTTATGCATGGTGATGAATACTTATGATTAAGTTATAAGTGACGAGATTATCATCATAGCTTTTAATTAAGAAGTAATAATATTTGTTATACCTTACAATCGAAAACATTATAAACAAGATAAGGTACCCGCCCCCCGACCGACACATAAAAATGGTAACTGGCCCTAATTGTTGTTCGAAAGTGGCACACCCCTACTTTTTACTATTAATATATAATTTTGATCAATTAAACTACCCGTCTGTCGTGCAGAAGCCGTCACCAAGTAATTTCCCTCTCTCCAGTTACTCTCAACATCACTTTAAGTCGATCCTCACCGCAGTGATACGTAGAGGAAGACGTGCTTCGGTTTAATGTTATCAGCGTTCACTAAAACAATACCGTCGTTCTAAGATAACTGGAATAATAGAATACGATATAGAGATCTCACAAAATAAACATGAACTAGACTCAGTGTCGTCTTAACTGGTTCTGATCTATGCATGTTGGTAAATAAATTCTATAGGGTCTAGTGCATTAATTTACCCGGGAGCCCATAATGCTTCTGAGATGGTTCTGACCAGACTAAGAATAAAATGTAAACAGGAACTAGAATAACAAAGTATAATATAAATAGGAACCGTAGAATAATAGAATAAAACTTAAAATCCCAATGTGTGTGTGTGTGTGTGTGTGTGTATAAACGTATGCAGTGGGGGGAAATAAATATTCGTACATGTCAAAATTCTTTATTTAATTCCTAATGAACATAAATGGGATATACCAATACTATATTTGCATACACATGCATAAACTAAGAATATACAAAAGAAATTAATAAATTATAGTAACTAAGAAATTTATATACAATTATAAATATTTAGGGGTGGAAAAAGTATTCGTACAGAACATAAATAACTGATAATTCTGATTTAATACTCCGTAGCATAACCATTATTCAGTTCCACTTCAACCAATCTCTTCTTGTAGTTCTTAATCAATGACTCGCATGTTTCTTTAGGAATTTTTTCCCATTCTTCTTGACAAAATTTCTTCAAATCTGGAATGCACGTTGGGGCTCTTGAATGAATTTTAATTTTCAAATAAAGCCACAAATTTTCAATGGGGTTCAAGTCAGGTGACTGGCTTGGCCATTCTAATAATTTTATATTGTGATCGACAATCCATTTTTTGGTAGACTTCGCTGTGCACTTAGGGTCGTTATCCTGTTGTAAAACCCACCCTTCACAAAGTTGGAGCTTTTCTACAGAGTCCCATAAATTATTGTTCAAAATATTTTGGTACATCTCTGCATTCATTCTACCATCTATCACATGTAAATTGCCAGTGCCATTTGCAGAGAAACACCCCCACACCATGATGCTGCCACCTACAAACTTTACAGTAGGAATTGTGTTTTTCGGCGAATCGGCAGTACCATCTTCACTCCAAGCATGGTAACACGAATTTTGTCCAAACAATTCAATTGTCGACTCGTCTGTCCATAGAACATTTTCCCAGAATGTATCAGATTTATCTTTATGTTCATAAACAAATTTTAAACGGGCTTCTCTATGTCTTTTAGTCAACAGTGGAGTTTTTCTAGGAGAGCATGACTTCAGTTCATAACTATGAAGATTATTGCTGATTGTTCGTAGTGTAACACTGGTCCCTGAAGCTAACAAATCTTCTTGCAACTCCTTTCTGGTGATCATTGCGTTTTTTTCGATTCTTCGCTTCATTTTTCTTAAAGATTTAGGGGAAATCTTGCGTGGTGCACCGGATCTTATTCTGTTTTCAACAGTTCCCGATTCTTTATATCTTTGAATAAATGAAGATATGGTAGTAAATGGAATACAAAGGGTATTTGATATTTTCCTGTAACTTTTACCTTTTTTCCACTGTTCAATAATTAAGTTTTTCACTGAATTTGCGAGTTCTTTACTTTTAGCCATTATTACGGCACTACTTTATGTTGTCTCAGTGCTGAGTGAAGAAACTAGCGTTTTGACACTTCAAAATGACCACTGATATGATTATTGGAACAAACGAGAAAGTTCTTGTAAAAAAAAAACCTCATAAATTTATTCTGTACGAATACTTTTTTCACCCCTAAATATTTATAATTGTATATAAATTCTTTAGTTACTATAATTTATTGGGGTACTATTCAAGAAGAGTGGTCCCGGTGCGCGCACTCGCACTAGCTAGTCGTGACTAGTCGATCTTACAACGACTATCTAGCGCGTATGCGCAAAACGTGTATGAGGTTTTTTTAAAACAAAGTAAATAATTTTTTTTTGTTGAATCCAACAATCAGAATATATAGTCGTCCCTGGTTTGATAAATTTTTTAATAAGTGGTAGAACAGTTTCCTAAAAACCTATTTGTATCCTCTCCATCCCGTCCTCCGTTGTATTTGCACATCATAGATTCATCTATTTCTACGGTGTGCCCTAGTCCAACAATTTGGTAGGGGTTACGCAAAAGCTAATTACTTGTAATGTCCCTCATGTACTGATACCATTGAACAACAATAGATTTTGAAAGACCGACTTTTTAATGGACTCTTTAGCAAAAACAGGTTGTGTATAATTTATTTACTTTGTTTAGAAAAACCCCTATACATGTTTTGCGCAACGCGCACTTGGTAGTCGTAGGATCGACTAGTCACGACTCGCTAGCGCTGATGCGCAAGTGCGCGCACGGGGACCACTCTTCTTGAATTGTACCATTTATTAGTTTCTTTTGCATATTCTTAGTTTATGCAAATATAGTATTGGTATATCCTATTTATGTTCATTAGAAATTAAATAAATAAATAATTTTGACATGTACGAATATTTATTCCCCCCCCCCCCACTACTGTATGAAGACACTATCTATAATATCAGTGACTTTAAATGCGTAAAAAAACCATAACGGTGAAACATTATCAATTAATAATTAAGGGTATTAACAGGCATGCTAAATATAGCAGTCAAAATGACCAAACCACAAATTTTCATTTAAACACAAAGGTGAAAGCGGGATTTTTATTCATTTGCCAACTTTCACCTTTGTGTTCAAGTGATGCTTGTCAATACCCTTAATTATATTATATACGCAGTCTTGGAACTAAATCCGAAAGATCGCCATATATATATGTTATGCGTATGTGTGTTATGTATCTATAAATAAGTAGTAACACGCGGTCGGTATCGAAACTAGGAATCCTGCGTGTAATTCCTCGCGTTGTTAGGTACATATGTGCATATTTAAAACAATTACAGGATTAAATAATAGACAGTAATTTGAAGTAATAATATTGCTTGCGTTTCATGATCGAAAATTCCGTTAATTTTGATTTCAGTTTATGGCCTTAAGAACATCCGCCAGCAAACAGAGCTTGGTTGATCACTGATGCAGTGAGAACGTACAATAAACAGCAATGAAATAATAATAATAATAATAATCCTTTCTACAGAGGGCATAAGGCCTGAAATTTTGGTGGAGGGGGCTAATCGATTACATCGACCCAGTGTCTAGTTGGTACTTATTCTATCGACCCAGAAAGCTAGGTCGACCTCGGCGGGATTTGAACTCAGATTCTGCTGGTTTGCATTATTATTATTATTATTGTCGATAATGATATTGTCCTTACCAGAAAAAATCTGTCATAAAACTTCCAACAACAACGACATCCATACTTAGTCAGTTGGACTATTTTGTGAAAACAAAGCAGGATTTCGGTCCGTTAACACACCGCCTACCGAAGCAGTTAATGAGGACTTTGCTCTGTCGCTTATATCACTGATTACTCTGTTTCACATGCAGACAAAATGACCTTCGTTTCACTGACGATTAGTTTATTTATTTTTTCTTCTAACTTCAACCCAGGACGATCTTGCTATTAGCATCTGTTGTACCTGTTTAACCTTTTTGGGTATTCCCACCCAAGTTGACTATGAAAACTCCCACACGCACTGTCCCTTATTTATTTTTTTTTACCGACAGTACGTCACTTTTCCATGTTTGCATGAGTTGGGACAGAATTTATGAAAGCAGATTTTTTACGGCCGGATATCTTTCCTATCGCCAACCCACACCTCTTTCCAAGCAAGTTAATATTTGCTCCATGGCGTGACATATTTTTGCAGAATCTTGGAAATGAACGACACTGCTTATATGACAGAGACAATCGTTTACGTCAAAACAAGGATAGATGGACATACATACAAACTAATGGAATTTGCCCTTTATATATGGCTGGGGATGTTAAAGGTGCCTTCTAGATGAGGAGAGGATGTGGCCAGAAGTGGAACACCTGCAGCAGTGGTTCTTGACTACAGCTCCCAGGGCCTCATGCAACCCTCAAGCTTCCTTCCAGTGCCCCCCCCAAACCAAAACGGTCTCTCCGCTATAAATAGATTTTCTTGTAACTAACTTGCGTTTTCTTTTATTTGGTAAAGACCCCTAGAAAAATCTAGGTTTGGGATCTGGCCTGGATATTAAGAAGGCTGAAAACGACTGACCTAGAGAAAGAGAGAGAGAGAGAGGAGGAGAAGGAAAGAATGTAGGGGGAAATTTTCAAGACAAATGATAAAAAAACAAGAACTTAGAAGGGTTTTAAGAGTTTATTATACATTTTTATGAGTATTAGACATGAATTAGGTTTTATATGTAACAGCAGATTTTTATTTATTTACGGCCTCAAACATCTCATACCTTCGCGCTTTAGTTTGCCCTCTATTATTTATCTTGTTTCTCTCCATGAAATTCAATTGAATTCAGTTGTTGTCTTAAATTCATACTTATTCATTTTCTAAGCTTCCTAAATTCATGCTACGTTATATTCTATTCACCTAGAATTCATTGCTCTTTTAAAAATTACGATTTATGCATTGTTGTCTCTCAAATATTTAAAATCTACAATTAAGAGCCCTATCTACTCGCTGTCGGTACCTACCCACCCCTACCCATTTTCCTTTATTCAAAAATTCTTATCGCTCCTTAAAATTATGGCTTTTAAGTGTTGATTTCTCAGCCCAAGAATTATAGCGTGATGTGCTGCTTGACTGGTCCCCCCCCTCTCTCTCTCTTTATATATATATATATATATATATATGATGATGATGATCTTTTCTCCCGCCATGCCTCTGTCTACCCCTCCATCCTCTCTCTCTCTCGTAGTTTTTCCTTAAGGTCTTCAGGTTCTGGCTATATATAAATGAGAAATCCATTCTAAATTACCTCAATCTCTTCTCCGCTGACATACTACGACGAAGTCTCCAAGATGCAGATAAGATAGAGATTTTTATTTATTTACGGCCTCAAACATCTCATACCTTCGCGCTTTAGTCTGCCCTCTATTATTTATCTTGTTTCTCTCCATGAAATTCAATTGAATTCAGTTGTTGTCTTAAATTCATACTTATTCATTTTCTAAGCTTCCTAAATTCATGCTACGTTATATTCTATTCACCTAGAATTCATTGCTCTTTTAAAAATTACGATTTATGCATTGTTGTCTCTCAAATATTTAAAATCTACAATTAAGAGCCCTATCTACTCGCTGACGGTAACCCGCCCTCCCACCCTCTCCACCGGAAGTGCATTCCTCTGTCATCCTGGGCTGTCTCCTGGAACCCATCTAGTGGCCTTGGCCATCCTCTCCCCTACCTTTGGGTAGCGCATTAAGTTTGAGAAATGTTTGCAGGTTGTAGGTACTGTTTTGCTTATGAATTCTTCCAATTGCAAGTTTTCTTTTCAGGTACACGACACTGCTTTTCCCCTTCCCAGGCTACAGGCCCACACCCCCAACACCCATACTGTTAGGATTGGCACTCTCAACGTCGGCACGCTGAAAGGTAGATCTGGTGAAATTGTTGAGATGCTTGAACGGAGACGCGTAGATATGTGCTGCATCCAGGAAGTAAGATGGAGAGGAGGTTCTGCGAGGTTCCTCACAGGCAAAGAACACATGTACAAGATTTTCTGGGCAGGGAACACTGACGGGGTCGGGGGTGTAGGAATACTTCTAGCGGAGAAATGGGTGGATAAGGTAATCGAGGTCGTTAGAGTACTTAAGATCAGACTAGTGCTTCATCATAGATTAGCTCCTGTCATCTCAGCCTATGCACCTCAACCGGGGCTACCAGATGGTCTGAAAGACCAATTCTATGACACCCTCTTGCAAACTACCTCGTCGACAAGTGACAGGGACCTTCTCTTTGTGGCTGGAGACTTCAACGGTCATGTCGGACGTCGTGCTGGAGGCTTCCATGGCATACATGGAGGCTATGGCTTCGGTTCCCACAACGAGGAGGGAACCAGACTGCTGGAGTTCTGTGATGCAACCGATCTTATGGTCTGCAATACCAACTTCAGGAAACCTGCCAGTCACCTAGTCACCTACCGCTCCGGCAGACACTCTAGCCAAATTGACTACATCCTCGCCAGAAATAGGGAAAGAGGGCGGCTTATAAATGCCAAAACCTACCCTGGCGAAGAATGTACCCCACAACATAGATTAGTAGTTAGCGACTTTGGGATCAAGGCAAAACGGGTGCCCAGAATTAGACAGGCTTGGAGGAGAAGGGTGTGGAAGCTTAAAGACCCTGCAAACGGACAGAGACTTAGAGACAAGTTACTTGAAGCATTTAACGAAATAGAAGGGGATATAGCATCATACAACGTGGAAGACAATTGGAGATTTCTGCGGGACAACCTGTTGAAAGCCACCGACCAGATTTGTGGGTGGTGTAAGGTCCCCTCCCGACCCAGAGTAACGTGGTGGTGGAACAAGGAGGTAGACAGGGCTATTAGACAAAAGAAACAGGCTTGGAAGGACTGGAAGAACGGTGGTAGCAGGGAATTGTACCAATGTGCCAGAAGGGAGGCTAGGCGACAGGTTTATTTAGCCAGAGGGGAAGCAGATAAGGAAAGATTTGCCAATGTTCTGCGCCGTGAGGACCAAAGACTCGAGGTATTTCGTGTTGCAAGACAGTGTAGGAGAGAGAATAGTGATGTTGTAGGAGAGAAATGTGTTCGCATGGATGATGGTACGCTTGCATTAAATGAGGATGCAAAGAAAGAGGTCTGGAGATGCCACTACGATAGATTGCTTAATAAAGAGAATGAATGGGAGAAAGAGAGCCTGCCGTATGTCGACCCAATAGAGGGACCAGCTATCCGAGTTGATAGTACCAGAGTAGATAAAGCAATTAAGAGTATGAAGACCGGGAAAGCCCCCGGCCCATCAGGAATCACTGCAGAGATGCTCAAAATATCTGGCAGTGTTGGCTATAGCCTAGTCACCCGTATTACGAACCAGGTGATACACGAAGGAGTCATACCCAATGACTGGTGTAGCAGCATCATAGTCAACTGCTACAAAGGTAAAGGGGACGCTTTAGATACAAATAATTACAGAGGCATCAAGCTGTTAGATCAGGTTATGAAAGTTACAGAGAGGGTCATAGCCCAACTAATTAGGGAGCGAATCAATTTAGATGAGATGCAGTTTGGGTTCGTGCCAGGTAAAAGCACTACTGATGCCTTATTTCTAGTGAGACAGTTGCAGGAGAAATACCTAGCTAAGGATAAACCTCTGTACCTGGCTTTCGTTGACATGGAGAAAGCCTTTGACAGGGTCCCCCGATCCCTTATCTGGTGGTCAATGAGGAAACTTGGGATAGAAGAATGGTTAGTGAGAGCTGTGCGAGCCATGTACAGAGATGCTGCCAGTAAGGTGAGGGTTGGAAATGAGTACAGCAATGAATTCCGGGTAGAGGTAGGGGTCCACCAAGGTTCCATCCTCAGCCCCCTCTTATTTATCATAGTCCTCCAGGCAATCACAGAGGAGTTCAAGACAGGTTGCCCCTGGGAGCTCCTCTATGCTGATGACCTTGCCCTAATTGCGGAGTCACTATCAGAACTAGAGGAGAAGTTTCAGGTGTGGAAGCAAGGTCTAAAATTGAAGGGCCTTAGAGTCAACCTAGCTAAAACCAAAATCCTAATAAGTAGGAAGGTAGATAAAACACAAACCCCTTCAGGTAGATGGCCCTGCTCAGTATGTAGAAAAGGAGTAGGTAGTAACTCTATAAGATGTACCCGGTGCAAGCTATGGACACATAAGAGGTGCAGCAACATGAAAGGCAGGTTAACTAGCAAGTTAGTTTTTGTTTGTGGCAGATGTTCAGGTGCAATAAAGACTAAACAAACAGGAAACAACTTCTATCTCATTCCAGGGTGAAAAACTAGAGGTAGTCGATAGCTTCCGCTATCTGGGCGACCAAGTTAGTAGTGGGGGTGGGTGCGCTGAAAGTGTAGCTGCTAGAATAAGAATAGCCTGGGCAAAGTTTAGAGAGCTCTTACCCCTGCTGGCGACAAAGGGACTCTCACTCAGAGTAAAAGGCAGACTGTATGACGCATGCGTACGAACAACCATGCTACATGGCAGTGAAACATGGGCTGTAACTGCTGAGGACATACGTAAGCTCGCAAGGAATGAAGCCAGTATGCTCCGTTGGATGTGTAATGTCAATGTGAATACCCGTCAGAGTGTAAGTATCTTGAGAGAAAAGCTGAACATTAGAAGCATCAGTTGTGGCGTGCAAGAGAGACGATTGCGCTGGTATGGACATGTGGTGAGAATGGATGAGGATAGCTGCGTGAAAAAGTGCCACACCCTAACAGTTGAGGGAACCCGTGGAAGAGGTAGGCCCAGGAAGACCTGGGCTGAGGTGGTGAGGCAAGACCTTCGTACATTGGGCCTCACCGAGGCGATGACTACTGACCGAGACCTTTGGAAATGTGCTGTGCATGAGAAGACCCGGCAAGCCAAGTAAGATCGTTGCCAGTGCCCCTGGACTGGTTCTTGTGCGGGTGGCACATGAGATGCACCATTTTGAGCGTGGCCGTTGCCAGTACCGCCTGACTGGCTCCTGTAGGATTTTCGAGCGAGATCGTTGCCAGTGCCCCTGGACTGGCTTG
The DNA here is from genome assembly GCF_046866305.1 of Octopus bimaculoides. Lineage (NCBI taxonomy): Eukaryota > Metazoa > Mollusca > Cephalopoda > Octopoda > Octopodidae > Octopus > Octopus bimaculoides. The sequence continues at coordinate 2,210,199 of NC_142938.1, read as the reverse complement.
TGCGGGTGGCACATAAATGACACCATTTCGAGCGTGGCCGTTTTCGTGCGGGTGACACGTAAAAGCACCCACTACACTCTGAGTGGTTGGCGTTAGGAAGGGCATCCAGCTGTAGAAACTCTGCCAAATCAGACTGGAGCCTGGTGTTGCCATCCGGTTTCACCAGTCCTCAGTCAAATCGTCCAACCCATGCTAGCATGGAAAGCGGACGTTAAACGATGATGATGATGATGATGAACAGGATGAATATTTTGGTTGGATATGGCTTGTTCAAATGCCAAAGGATTAAACTCAATAACTAAACAATTTTAGTATAGAAATTTAAAAACCTAATCATTTATCAAATAGTTTAATGATAAAAATAAATTAATAAAATGCTTACAAATGAGATTCAGTAAGAGGAGTCAAATGGACTCGTTTGTTAACTGTTCACAAGAGTCCACTGGATATTAGTGAGACGAGTCCTAGGACTACCAAAGCCAGTTTCCTAGCTTTGTGAGACAACAACATACTCCCTAAGTGTCACGTGATGTCAATACAGACACACCCCCATTCAACGTCCATCGTCCATGCTGGAAGGCTGCACCATGATCCAGTCTGATATCATTACATATGATACATACACACACACACACATTTAACAGGCTTCAGTTTTCTTTTAGCTTTCATCTACCAAATCCACTCACAAGGCTTTGGTGAGCCCGAGGCTGAAGTAGAAGACACTTGCCCAGGGTGCCACACAGTGGGACTGAACCTAGAACCATGTGGTTGGGAAGCAAATTTCTCCCCACACAGCCATCTCAGTGCCTGCAGCAACAGTATTTGAAGGTGTTGGGTGTGTATGTGTGTCGACATAATTTTTAATTAATGGTAAAAAAAAAATTTATAAAAAATTACTTGTAACATGAAGTAATAATGAGTTAAAATATTGGGAAAATATAAACTTGTTAAGCATGGATGAATACAGTTTGGAATTTCAGTGATGTGTATAAATGAACTTGCAGAAGAAATGGTTATCAATTGCTCTTCCATTCTGTTTTCTTTACTTTTAAAATGATTTTATGAAATGAATTCCTTGAAATAAATCAACTCTCAAGGCACTTAAACAAGTCTTTTAATAAATTGCAGTTTTGGAATTTTGATGTTTTTCCCGACCAATGCAACTTTAAATTTTCCGTTTCTAAACTTCTCCATGAACAGTCTGCCCGCTTGTTCACTGCTGTATACCATTCGCAGTGAACATAATGGATTCTCTCACTAATTTCACTGACTACATCACTGAAAGTATCTAGTAGCCACCAATGGTGGAAAATGAACACAGAACCAGGAGGCTGCTAAATTCTTTAAAAAAAATATACAAAACAATACTGGATAAAATATAAAATATAAATTATACCAGCCAATAAAAACAGAAAAAAAGACTAATATTACAGATTGTTAAATTCATCTTTACAGTGTATATTTACTTCTCTCTCTCTCTCTCATACATATATATGTGTGTGTGTGTGTGTGTGTGTGTGTGTGTATGTGTGTGTGTGTGTATATATATGGTCGCAGGAATGATTTGTAGATGGGACCTTTAATGTTAAACATAGGGCAGTAATCTGTTTAGCCAGAAGAATCACTGCCACATATGACAAGATACCTTGGGAAATAGACATGGAACCTAAAAGAAGGGAAGTAATAACGTTGATTTCAAATCCAGTCTGGAACCACAGATATATCGAGGAATTAGACATCTGGTTTCAATCAGAGACTGCAAGTTCGTGAGAGATTGTGTGCATGCGCATGTGCACACATGTATATTTAGATGGTTGTTTGGTATGGCTAGTCAGGAAGACAGAGAGAGACCACTGGTTTCGCATGTATAAAGTGCTTAGTTGCATAGGCGACTTGTCAAAATCAAATGGATGGAGGCAAAGACCATATATATATACATACACACATGCATCTATGCATTCTCACCTGATACCACAATGATGAGAAACTTCCGTTTCAATAAACCACACACACACACAATATCGTAAATGTTCACTCTAATGATGAAGTTAATTGGATCAGACAATTTTAATCTCATCAACAAACACTCATCTCAGACGTTTAATCGAAAATCTATGAATTCTTTAAATGCAACATCCGAGAGAGAGTGAGGAGGAATGAGCTGAAAATATTAACAGCTCCCCCCCCCCCCCCCCGAGTGTCTTCTTTTTACCAATCTAATTCAGTAGGATAATTTCCTGTTAAGCAAGCATCACAATACCCATTTTTACCATCATCTTCCATATGTTTAGCACCTTTCTTCACAGCTAAGTGGAGCCCGTCAACAGAGAGATATTCTAAACTGTCAGCACCTGTTTACAAAAGACAAGAAACCAAGGAAAGAATAAAAAAAAAATTAGAAGGCAAGTTTCATATCTACAGGTGACTTGATTGTATTCTGTATTAACTATCATTTCTATATATGTACTCACTATTTCACTGTACTAGTTGTACTACTAACTCATTATCATCATCGTCGTTTAACGTCCACTTTCCATGCTGGCATGGGTTGGACGGTTTGACTGAGGAGTGGCAAGCCAGGAGGCTGCACCAGGCTCCAGTTTGATCGGGCAAGGTTTCTACAACTGGATGCCCTTCCTAATGCCAACCACTCTGCGAGTGTAGTGGGTGCCTTTTACATGCCACCGGAATGGGAGCCAGTCAGGCAGTAAAAGTTGGTCAGCATTCTGTCTGATCTACTAATGGTGCTGCCAGCTCATTGTCTGAATAATTATAATAATGACAATGATGGTTTTAAACTTTGGTGCAAGACCATCAATTTTAGAGGTGGAGTGGTCAACAAATCCTTATTTCATCAGCACCGAAAGGAGGAAAAACAAAATTGATCTGAGAGGAGTTTGAACTCAGAATATAAAAGCTGGGAGAGATATACAAAGCATTTTTGCAATGCTTTAATGATTCTGCCAGGTCACTGACAAACAATTCAGACAATAATAGCAACAAAGCACTCAGAGAATGCAAGCCTCTGCCAAGGCAACACCAACATCCTTTCAATGATTAGCCGGAGAAGGCTTTTATAATGAGAATATCTGATTGTTCCAAAAGATGACAAAGTCAAGATGACCAAACAATAATTTACCTAAATGTTCTGCCAGTTGCGAAGAATTAAATTGGTTAGCAATCAACTCTTCCTTGGTTGGAATATTGATACCCATATAACATGGGTATTTAACGGGTGGAGAAGCCACCCTTATGTGGACCTGGAAAAAAGATAAGAGATGTTAGAGCAATAATGGACACAAAAACCAAACGACTGCATATTTACACATGAAATGTGAATATCGATCAATGAAATAACTTGAAATACAAAATTATATTTAAACATGAAAAAAACTATTGAATTACAAAGTCTTATTTATATATCTGCCCCCCATCTCTTGGTTCCACTCCCTCTTTCAGCTGAGAGGTCCTTGTCTTGTGAACTCATGGCTACTGGTGTGCCATGGATGAAGCACCCACACTGGTGCCACACACAAAGCACTTGTGTTGGTGCCAAGTAAAAAGCATCCAATACATCCTGTAAAGTGGTTTGCATTAGGAAGGGCCTCCAGCTGTAGGAACCAGACAATCAGAGCCTGGTGCCACTCTCCAGCTTCTCAGCTCCTGTCAAATTCTCCAACTCATGCCAGCATGAAAATGGGACGTTAAATGATGATGATGATGATATGTGAGCACGTTTGTGTGCTCTCTTTTCTTGGCATCACATAATGGTAGCATCATGCACCACTGTTGTCTTCTGGTTATAAGAAATATCATCTTGCTTAGAAATGGGTTATGGTTGGTGACAGGAAGAGCATCCAGCTGTAGGAAATTTGCCTCAATGAAATCTGACTTCTGCTTTCTTGGAAGACTGTTCCATTGGTTGGAGTAACAAGAACCCTCATCATCATAATTGATGGAATGCTAATTATGTGTTATATTATAATTAAAATATTATAGAAATATGTAAATAACCAAAGGCTTTTTGACTGACAGCCGGTAACATTTACCCGTTGCACCTACACCTGACAATTCAGTGTCTATTTGTTAGGCACATTATAATTAAAGGAAGAGAGAGAGAGAGAGAGAGAGAGAGAGTGTGGGGGGTTGGAGACTTACTTCTGTAGCTCCTGAGGTCTTCAATAGTTTAATGATAGGTGCCATTGTTGTTCCCCGTACAATAGAATCATCAATAAGGACAATTCGTTTGCCTTTGAAGTTCTCGGTCAATGCACCGAATTTCTTAGCGACACCGAGCTGCCGAAGCCTCAAGCTTGGCTGGATGAATGTTCGACCAACATAGCGATTTTTACACAATACTTCACCGTATGGAATACCAAGCTAGAAATAGAATAGAATAGAAAACATAAATATATATATATACAGGGTGCAGTAAATAAATTGTTGTCGAATATGTAAAAATGAAAACACTGACATCTCATTTTAGCAGATATATGCCAGTACCTCCTGACTGGCCCCTGTGGTCCACACACACTGTGAGAATGTTTCTCTTTTCTACGTCAAGTTGAAGACCATAATGTCTGGCGGCAGCAGTATTCCTTAAAGAAATCATAATGGAATATGTCCGATATAGTCTACAGAAACATAAGAAATGTCTATATTTACCATCTCAGCATAAGCCATGGCAGCAGGTGTTGCTGATTCAGGGACGGTGCTGACCAGGTCTACATTAACAGGGAATTCTATGGCCAGTTGTTGACCACATCTTTTCCTCACAGAATACACCATTTGACCTGAAAACAAGCATCAAATAGCACTGAAAAGGTTCAAAATCTCTACTTACTACCATTAACCATTTCATGACAACATGTCTAACAAAATTCTTGATTATTTTTGAAACCTAAGCAAGAACTTGGAAATATTTTGGACAATAAGTCACTTCTACATTTATCAAGATGGTGTTTGGAATATAACTTAACAAAAAATTCTCTCTCTCTCTCATATATATATATATATATCATTCCAGCATTGCCAATGGACAAGAGGTGGTGTCAGATGGGCTGGGACCAAAGGCGGTCGACGTCTTGGACGATTTGGTAACAGGGAGTGTCTCAGATGAGTTGTTAATAAGAGACTCATTTAGTTTGTTTACATGGCACCAAAGGTGCTGTGGGGTGGGAAAAGAGTAGTCTAAAACTCTTGGAGCCTGGTGCAGCCTTTTGGCTCACCAGTCATCAGTCAAACCGTCCAACCCATGCCAACATGGAAAGTGGATGTTAAACGACGATGATGGTAATGATGAATTTCATTTTAAACCTATTTTAAGTATCAGGACGTGTACGAGTAAGAACATGCAATATAGAATCACAGCTTTCATTGTCCATGTGTATATATTTAATCCCATGTACACTCGTGTGTGTAATTGTGCTCCCACTGTCTGTATATTTGTCAGTAGCAGTATTCACACACACAAACTTCTTGTGGAAATCACTTACTAGGCCCAAAAGACAACCCCACTTTCTCCCAAATTCTCTTCCTAACCATTATTTTGACAACTTGACAATTAAATCTCATGAACTAAAGATGAAACATCATTTCTCCTTTCTGAAGAAGGAACTTGGCCTCAGAATCAAGAATTCCTCCTTTGAACTGCATACAACCCCAAAAAGCATTAAACTTTACCAATAAATGCAATTTTCATCAATGCAGACAACCACGGCTCCCACCCTGGAATTTTTTCTTCTCTTTTTTTTTTTAAAACCTAAATATATCATCATCATTTGCTTGTTTCAATCATGAAGAGTTTAGCTTATTTTGAAGTCTAGTGCTATATCGACCTTTTTTGCTGAACTGCTAAGTTACAGGGATGTAAACAAAGCAACAAGGGTTGTCAAGTAGTGAAGGAACAAAACACACAGACACACACACACACTTGCATACGATAAGCTCCCAGTTTCTATCTACCAAGGCACACACATAAATATATATATACACAGAAATATTAATTTATTTATTATTCATGCATAAATTTAAATAATTCATATCAAACCTTCCATAATACTGTCTGGCCGTGCAAAATATACATATTCAAATATGCAGAAAGCAGACTGTTTGTTGCCAGGGCAAGGAACTTGACAGAGGGACTTGACTCCAGCTTGACTAATCTCAACTATTTCACCTGCAGAGATGGAAGACAAAAATATTTTAATAGAATTTATTTATTCACAATTGAGAATTCATTTCATCACTACTCTGCTCTCTCTCCTTTATATCACTTTCCTCTGTTTCAGAGAAAGACACATTAGATAATGTATTCCAAGGTAGACAATGTAGGGTCCGCTTGACCTTATGGTGTCTGCTCATTCACAATGCAGCCATATTCTACAGTTGGTACACAATAAAGAGAGCCTACAAAGTCGTTTTATGTATATCGTATGCATTAAATCTCGTTGTGGAGTACAACAAGGCATATCGGTCGATCGGTTGCATTTTTGGTTCAAATCATGTTTATAATGTCATGTACCAACATATTCAGGGCATGGAGCACAATGGCAGCTCATAGATAAAATTAGTGTAAAAGGAAACAAACATTTCCCCTTGTTTTTCAAAAATCCCCCCTAAATCACAAAATAAGGGATGAAATCCTGGCAGCAACACTGAAACTGGAAGCAGGATAATCATCCAATGCTACACTTTATCAGATTCAAGAATATAAAGACGTTTTTAAGCACAACACATGCTGAGTCAAAAAGAAACACTACTTTTCACCCAGCACTAGTATGAAGCTTCCTATCTTGGACATGTGAGCATGCACACAACAGCCAAACATTGCGTTGATGAAACTGTGAAACACACAGTTGTATACAAGGATTTTTGTATTTTTTTCATAAACTAAGGGATGGCTACTGACATTAAGTGTAACCCTTTCGTTACTGTATTTATATTGAGAAAGGATTTTACGATACAGATGTGAAGGCAAAATGGTGAAAACTTACCTGGTAAAACTTCTCGGATATATTTGGCACCAACAGCTTGGAATGAACAGGATTCTGAAGAAACCAGCCAACCATCGATCTGTTTATAAACTTCATCTAAAGATTATAAAAAAAAAAAAAATCAAGAATATTGATTTAAGAATAATTTCAGATTTATAAACTTGAGATCAGATTGAGCCTGGTGCACGGAAAGTGGACGTTAAAAAAAATCGAGTATTATTATTATTATATATACATCATCATCATCATTAAGGTGGAGAACCGGCAGAGTCTATACATTCTGAGTTCAAATTCTGCCTAAGTCAACTCTACCTTTCAACCTTCCAGGATCCATTAAAAAATAAAGTTACCAGTGCAATCCGTTACAAACCAGGATCTAAGAATTCCAAAGTCTGATTTTGCCTTTGACTTTATTCTGGCAACTTCTGCAACAGCAACAGTGCTGAGCTCTACTGTTTCTTTGGACAGCATTGGTAGTGTGGAGAGGAGAGACTTGCTGAAGGAGTTATTACTGGTGTTTCATACAATCTTACTCAAGCCTACACTCTTCAATGTCATCTCATTCCATTCTACACACAGACACTGAAGTGAGACTTTTTGGTGCAGATTCTTGGTCTCGTGGAATATATAGACACCAAAGAAATTCTACGAGTGGTAGAATGGCAAGAGAATAAGTACCAAACTTAAAAATAAATAAAGGGTTCGATTTGTTTGACTAAAAATTCTTCAAGGTGATGCCCCAGCATGGCCACAGTCTCATGACGGAAACAAGTAAAAGATAAACAAAACAAAAAAACGAAATGGCACACTGGGCCATGTTGTGACTTACCTGTGGTGTTGATTGATTGCAGCTGACCAATACAAAGTGGACGGTTCCCAAAAGGATCTCGAACAGCATAGATCTTTGACTTATGCATAATTAGCAGAGAATACGATATGCTGGTGATATTCATGAGATTCTTTATCCTTGAGAATATACAAGGCAGTCGTTTATTTATCATTATAGCGATTACAACAACAACAAACACACATCAACAATGGTGAGGCACTAATGAAGTTAAGCAGATGGTAATGGTGTCTTTGATTAGCTGATGTTTTACTGTTTCTTTTTCTTTTTTTTCTTCAGTTAGCATCATGGTTTGGATTGAGGCATTTGCTGTTGAAGCATTTATCAAGAATGATGAATGTGGGTATCATTTTTGTCGCACCCTGTAGGAGTAAGATGTGATCGCCAACCTGTCGAGGAGGATAGCAACATTCCAAATGAGAGCTGATATTTGGACAGCAATGTCCTGTCTAACCTAAGCCAGCATGGAAAAGCAGAGGTAAAATGATGACAATTATAATTGTAGTTGCTATATCTATCTTCTCCATAAAACTATAAATAGGTATCATGTGGTGGTGCAGTTAATGATATGTAATCAGTTAACCTGGCTGTAAACAGGTGTCATGAGATGGATACAGTTCACCGAATGTAGCCTTTTGTCCTTTCTTTATATAGGTACCAAGGGGTGGTACATGTCACGTATATGGATGATGACAACATTGATGATAATGATGATGGTGATAGTAGTGGTGAGAGCAATGATGATGAGGATGATGATGATGATGATGGTTAAGTATAAATTGTACCTTATGATCCAGTTACATCCATTTGGTTCTCCTTCCTGTGGTGTGTGTGTAAGAACTTGTGTTATTAGTTCACTGTCCGTGCTGGTAGAAAGACCCACTCCATGCCTAAGCAACTGCAAAATATTTACACAGTTTTATACATGCACCTATACAAGATTATTTATTTATAGGTACTAAATTTGTGTCTATTTGTTGAGCTGCTAAGTGACTTACCTTCTGTCTGAGAGACTTGGCATTAACCAATTCTCCGTTGTGCGCCACACCAATCTTTCCGTGTAATGTGTCAACCACAAAAGGTTGACAATTGATGATGTTAGAAGATCCAGCGGTGGAATAACGTGTATGGCCTGGTGAAGAAACACAATCGTAGAGATTTGGCTCGGTCAACAGTGGTTTTTTTTAAATACATTGTATAGTAATGATAGTAGATAATAGTGAGGCATGGGGCAGGAAAGAGCTGGGCTAGAAGGATTCTAAATGATAAAGATGGTAGCAAAATGGCAAAATTCTTAAAATGTTGGATATAATGCTTGCAGTATTTCTCCTGATTCTCTTCACTCAGAGATCAAATCCTGTCATGGTCAACTTTACCATTTATCCTTTCATCATCAGTAAAAAAGAACCATTTCAGAGTAATGTATTGGTGGAACTTTTTGAGGGTTGCGAGAGATGATGCCAAGAGGTATGTGTTCCAACAGCAATGTCTACAAAGACACCGGTGCCAAGCTGCATCAGCCCATGTTTGGTGGTCTTTCTTTCGGATAAACATTGATGATAGACTCAATTTTATAGTGCCCATTTGACCAACAGGGTCACTGTGTGTGCATTTATAATTTGTATGTCAGGGCAATTGCGAGGTCTCTCATGATGCTATTGGCAATATGCTACAGTTGCATGGTTGGGTCGTTGGTGATTAAACTTTCCTTCAACTCCCACTAGGCTTGCCCAGTGATAGTCTGCCTCAGTCACAAGTGGACAGACATCATCATCATGTGTGTGTGTATGTGTGTATATATATATATATATATATATATATATATATATATATATATAGAGAGAGAGAGAGAGAGAGAGAGAGAGAGCGAGAGAGAGAGAGAGAGAGAGAGAGAGAGAGAGAGAGTGTGTGTGTGTGATAGAATGATGTTAGGTATATTCAAAATATTAAATGGGAACTTACCTATTCCAAGATTTCCACGCAGTTGTGAAAGTTCTTCCTCACGGAAGATATGACTGACAAGGCCCATTCCTTTCTTTTGAGTGAAATGCGTTTCATTTCCGGTGCTTGTTACAATCCCTGCACTCTCTTGGCCCCTACAAGAAAACAATTTTTTTTTTATCAGACACCTCATGAAAGCTTCTCTTTCTTTTCACTAGGGCATCAAGAAAACCACAACCATTGCTTCTAAATTACAATCATCTCTGACTCCCTGATAACCAATGACGGAGTGTTTGAGTTAATTATTCTCCACACCAGTCGTGGGTAAACTCTGGCTCATGGGACATTCTCAATGGCACAACTAACCAAAAAAATCACCTTGAATTTTTTAAGTATCCCTACTATATATCCCCTACTAACCACGTAAAAAGCACCCACTACACTTTCAGAGTGGTTGGCATTAGGAAGGGCATCCAGCTGTAGAAACATTTCAGAATCGGATCCTCCATAACCAAAAACGCGGATTCCGTAAAAATTAATCAATATATATCCATTTAACCCGAATTTATGACGGAAAAATCGGATCTTGTGAATTTTCCGAAAGTCCCCTCCCCACCCCCAGGGTCGGCAGCGCGCATTTTTTTTCGTATTCGTTTTCCACACAATTGTTTGTACCCCACCCTCCAGGCTGGTTTAGTTTTTTTTTTTTTGTTCCCGGGTGAAGGTCTTTATACCGACCCCATTTTTCCATTTGATCTAGATATTTAAAATTTTTATGGTATTTCTGATCTTTCTAATCTCTAGGGATCGATATTGACGAGTATAAATCTTTTCCTGAAAGGAATTCTAGAGAACTGAAAAAGCAAATTTACTTTATCGTGTCTTACTCATTTTGCCCCATCTAAATTTGTCTTTTATATGCTCAAAGAGAACGGAGATAGTTTTCTGAAATAGTGTTCTGAATATGTCTCATATTAAACTAGAATGGAAGGAGACTCGGAGAAGTGCGATATAAATATAAGTAAAATATGAATAAAGGTAAAATTAATATATTAAAAGTTTTTTGCTAATATTATATCAGGTTGTTGTTTTATAAATTTACTATATCGGAGAATAGAAACGAGCTTATCGAACTTTTCAGAATCAAAATCAACATATAGAAATGTACATATATATGTATGTATGTATGTATGCATGTATATATCTCTATATATATATATGGAAACGTTTGTAGAAAAACAAATCTGGAGGTGAAGAAGCACACGCTTAAATGTAGACCAGTTAATCAGCCGCCCCATTATATATATATATATATATATATATATACACACACACACACATAATCCCTGTACAACGTGAGTTATAAATAATATATAACTATAGTCGCGGCGTGAAATTAGACACCATAGTTAGAACCCTGTATGCAATGTAACTACCCTAAACTATACAAACTTCACATTGTATATATATATATATATATATATATATATATATATATATATATATATATATATACAATGTGTGAAGTTTGTATAGTTTAGGGTAGTTACATTACATATATGTATGTGTGTGTGTGTGTGTGTATATGTCAACTTTAGATGGAGAAAATAAAATATTTACCGATGTTGAAGACCGACCAGACCCAAGCATATAATGTGGGGGACATCCAAATCGGTTGTTTTCGGTGGTTGAGGCCATTCGCCACTGGCAACGCAACCAAAGACACCACAAGCTTCTTCCAATCCACTTTCGTCATCAGGAATAAAGAATTTCTCATTCGTACACATTTCAGTTCAAGTCACCTCCTTCGACCAGCTCCTTGTAACCTGTACCTATATGTGTAGCGGGCACCCCCTCAAGCCCACACATACACACACAAAACGATCTGTGGCTTACTGCTGTAGGAGTTCAAATAGGACTGACAATGGAAACGCACGTGGCTTTTATTAATTTATAATATTTGGCGCTTGACACTGCAGTTTCCTTGATACGTACGAGACTAGCAACTTGGTCTACATACTGTTGAGATATAAACCAACGGGGTAGACACTACGTGGTCTTCCGACATGCTTGTAACAACAGCTAAATCTTCCTCTTGTTACACCTTATCGTCTAAATTAAAAGCAAGTACTTGTTGATTAATGTAGTCCTGCATATCCTTAAAAACCAACAACACTGGTTGGTCTCGGTCGGAATGCTTTTTAATGTCTTTGCTCATAAGTCTGCTTAATCAGGACCGACCGGGGGTTATATAACAACTGCATATATAAAATGTTCAATTTTGGCGCCTTACGAAGTTTTACTTCGACGCTTCTTTTTAAGTTTTTATTTTTATATTTTAATTATATCTAAATAAATGATATCTTAATTATATGAGGACGACTAAAGAAAACATTAAAAAAATAAATGTCGATTTTTGTTCTTCGTCTCGATAATTCAATCTTCAATACTTTTATTCTTTGTGTGCTTCTTTCCTTCCTGTAAAAACTAAATTATAATTTCTTTATCCATCTCTGCTGTATTCTAAGAATGTATTAAACTATATTAATATTAATTATCCTGACTTTCCCCCGCCTCTCTGTGGGACCGTCATATTTAATCGTGTCCAATGTGTCCAGAAGTTTAAATGAATGAGGCTTAGTAGAGTAGAGGTTGGGGGGTTATTGTTTCGTTCGAAGCAATCCTTATCAAAGGAATTCCTGTGGAGTTTTGGAATAAATGTCGCTGAAAGTTATAATTCTACGAAGGGAACGAGGTACGAGTAAAAATAAAATAAGAATTCTTCAGAATCGCAATTGTTGAATAAAACATAGTAATACTGAAAAAAAAAAATGAAGTTTTTTCCCTCGCCGGCATTCCAACCGTGGCCACCCAGCAATATATTTTATCTAATATTTTCTTTTTCCTCAGTCGATAAGGTGTCATTTGAAAGAGATTAGACTGCTATTTCTAGCAAGTCGACCAACTACCTTACATAGGGGCTTCCTCGTTAACCGGAGACCGCGACCTGTTCACTGACACGAAAATATTTTGGCAAATTAAATTTAAATGTTGAGGTGAATCTGACGGTTTTTGTGTGTTATTTTAAATGGCTTATAAACACCTTCCACGCTGCAATTGTTTTCGTTCCGGCACACGGTCTCAGATCAGGTCACTTGCTATGCTAGTACATCTCCTATAATAAAAACATTTTAGATTAATCTGATGGAGTACTCTAAAATGTTGTAGAGTACAAATTCATCATTCTTAAACAATCATGAATGAGACTTGGAAATTTTGCCCGACAAAGGGTTAATTGGCCGAAACTTCGAAGTTACTGTTAATAACATATATATATATATACATATATGTACGTATGTGTGTAGAGATATGAAGTCATTTTATAAGGAAGATTGAACTTCAACAAAGCACTACCTAATTGCAACTTTCCATAAAGCGGTGTTACACATAATTTTGCACAAACAACTAAAAAGTCCGTTTCTGATTTAATGTGTGTTGTATGAAATAAACATATAGTTATGTGTGTGCTTATAGGAATATACATGCGTGTGTATGGATTAATCGTGCCCTCTTGACACATCAACATCCTCTACAGATACTCCAAGTTGCTAATTTAATTATAAATCTATACATAATAATAATAAAGATATATATATATATACGCATGTACAGGTGTATATAAGAGAAAGTGTGAAGAAAAGGGAGGTAAACGACAACGTCAACATTTGGTGAAGGATTCTTGTTTGTTGTCGATAATTTGGTGAGAATCTGGAGAAAGAAGACCTTTAATTATCAGGATACCCAGCAGAGACGTTCTTTTCTTCTGTGTGCCTTAGAGAGACTTCGTTGTCTCTTGTTTGTCAGAGATAGACTTTGTTTCTTTCTGTGTGTGGGTGTCTGGTTGTCCCTCTTGTATATAGAGAGATTTGGTAGTGCCAAATCCACTTTTAAGCGAAGATGCCCAAGAAAAAGAAGAAAGATAACGAACAACAGTCTAGCAGGAAAATTTCTTTCGATCATAGTTCTTTCCAGAACTTATTTTCACCTGTGACCAGTAAGACATCTCTCTCTCTCGTGTTTATATACACATGTGACTTTATATAATCCATTTTCATATGGAGTTAGTAAGAAATACGCGCACGCACCCACGCTTACACACACACACACACACACACACACACGTAGCGTATACACGATATACTTTTATACTGTAATATGTGTGTGTGTGTATAGACATACCTACACAATTGTGCCTCAACAAATTCTAATATAATCGGAATCTACACCATCTGAAGCGCATTTGTAGAAATTTCATTAAAAAATATCTATTTTTCTGAAAGTTATGAGGAAACAAAGTCGGGTGGGGGGCACACTTGTGTATCGTAAGATGTTTACATCGCTGGTCACAACGAGCTTCGCATTGTTTTAGAGTTCGAATGATACCATTCCGCTACTGAGGTAGCCGAGCTAACATTTACCCAAAAACAGAATACCTTTTTCGTCCACCTGTCACCACCCATACGCTTTAATTACCTGTCCATAACAACATAGCCGTCGTTCATGCACTCTGCTACCGAATCCTTATATATTCCCTCAGTTTTTTCTCCAGTTCATCTCTGTCACATTCGCACACAAACGAGCGAATCATTCTCCGCTACTTTCCAACCTTCACGCATCCTGTGCCTTCAACACCCACGTCTCGTTACCTTGCATCATACAATTAACGTTTTGTTTACAGAAAAGTTAATAGCTTCCTGAACTTTCCCCACCCTATTCTAATTCTCGCCACTACGCCTTTAGAACACCCCACCCCGGCGTTGTTGATTTGGTCACCTAGGGAACAGAAGCTATCAATTAGTGCGACATAACGTTTTTGAATTTTGTATGAAATATATTTTACTGGTGTTCTGAGGTTTAACCAGTCGTGTACATCAGTGGTTCTTAACCCTTTCGGTTCCGGTTTTACTCAGTTGGACCTCAATAACCATTCACTGTATTCTATTTCTTCTACTTGTTTCAGTGATTTGACTGCGGCCATGCTGGAGCACCGCCTTTGTAAGCCTTGTACTTATTCTATCAGTCACTTTTCCGAGTTCGATTCCAGGCAATGACCTGAATAATAATAATAAGGAATGAGCACCCAGGTTCGAAATTTCCCCAAGGCACCTTTTGGGGTCAATAAATTAAGTACCAGTTATGTACTGGGGTTGATCTAATCGACTGCCCCCCCCCCTCCCCCCAAATTTCGGGCCTTGTACCTAGAGTAGAAAAGAATACTCTTTCTGCTCGGTATTAATTATGTTTTTTTAATTTTATTTAATTTTTTTTTGTGTGCAGGTCCAGTGGCAGTCAAAGCGAGCCAGGGCAATCTGACTGGCAGTGAAAGAGTTACCAAAGACAGTGCTGCTGATATCTACAATGCCATCTTGAAGTGGAACAACCTCAACCTGAGTGGGGCAGCCATCATGAGCAAAATAGCCAATTGCAAACTACAGGCCATGTAAACTTCCCTTTCTTTCTTTCTTTCTTTCCCTCCCTCCCTCCCTTCCTTCCTTCCTTCCTTCCTTCCTTCCTTCCTTGAGTACATGTTGAAGATATTAATGGTGATGATGTTGATGGTAGTAGCGGTGGTCGTGGATGGCAGTGACAGTGATGATGATGACGATAGTGATGATACTAGAGAAGATGGTGATGATAATAGTGATGATGATGGTGGGGAATGGGAGGAGGCTTGTATTGAAGAAATAAAAAAAAAAGGTAATCTATACTTATGTTTTGTTTTTCTTTTTCGAATGTTCCTGTGTAGATTTGAACCTGGCACCACAGTGTCCAGTGATGTTTCACCACCGTCAACAACGATGCCTCTTGAAATGGAACCACTGTGTGAGAAACTTCTGAAGACAGTCGAAGCCATGGTGAGTAGTAAACCTTGGAACAACATCACTTTCTGTGTGTGTTTGTGTCTATTAATGTGTGTGTGTGTGTGTATAATTATTATTATTATTATTCTTTCTTCTTCTGATGACTGCAATCTTTGTGTTTAACAGGAAAAGGTGATCCATAAACTGGAAGCCATGTGTGACGTCTACCGAGGTTTATTTAATCTGGAGGAACACCGACACCAGGCTGGTGATGTTACTGAAACGGTACCATTCCAGTCTTGGACTTACAAAGATTTTGGTGAGTAAAACTGTCTGGTACTTGAGTTGCTGTGAATGGAGTGTCATCATCATCATCCTTTAATGTCCATTTCCCATGCTGGCATGGGTTGGACAGTTTGACCAGAATTGGCAAACAGGTTCCAGTCTGATTTGGTTTGGTTTCTGTGGTTGGCTGCCTTTCCTAGCGCCAACCGTTTTTACAGTGTGCACTGAGTGCTTTTAACGTGCCACCAGCACGAGTGCCTTTCATGTGACACTGGTACAGGATCCTTGCAGGCCAATCCTCTTCATTAGGAGGGGTGGGGGCCCTAACACTTCTGCTGTGGAGGACTATTTTGTTTCTTATTGGCTGGAATTATGAGATTTAGTGATTGGTGCCATTCATTGCTCCACTCGGCCTTCTCTTCCCAGTTGTCTGTGGAAATGCTGGAGTTCTTCAAATATCTCTTTGACACATCCCTGTTTTGCAACCTGGCCACAAGACTACATTATGTCATGAGCTCTTTTTTTTTCCGTCTTTCTTTAAAATTCTGTTTTTTTGTGTATATACTTGAATAAGTGTAGAATCTTGTGTGTTCTGTTGTATGCAATATTGAACCCTGAAAGTTAACCCAACTTCTATTTGCAGAAGTGACATCCGCAAAAATTGTTGAGGCTTACCAAAAGGAGTTTGAACTGAAGCAACGTTTGGTTGAAGTCATCGCACACGTTCCTGATCGCAATCTGTTAATGTTTTGTACGGCTGGCTGGCTGCATGAACCGTACGTTAGTGGAGAGACACAGCTTCTACTCGAAGCCCTTGTCACAGAAACGGGTCTGAAATGACCCCTCACCGTCCACTTGTAGGGTTTAACTTTATTTAGGAACTAAATTTCTTCATTTTTTTCCTTCTTCCATTTTCTTTTTACCTCTTCTTTTTTTGCTGTCATTGTTCATGTGTGCATAGGCTTATGTGTGCGTTTATGAGTGTGTGTACATACACACACGCGCGCATATATATATATATATATATATATATATATATATATATATATATATATATATATATGTATACATATATATGTATCTGTATACATATATATGTATCTGTATACATATATATGTATACATATATATATATGTATATGTATACATATATATGTATATGTATACATATATATATGTATATATATACATATATATATACATATATATATATATATATATATATATATATATATATGCTATATATATACAATATAAACAGACTTTAGGTTAGTTCAAATATGTTTGTGACATATTTCAGCTTCTAAAGGCAATTTCACTGTAGTTTACCATGGAGAAAAAAATTCTTGCTTTTGGTAAATTGTGTAAACATACCATTATCAGCTCATAAAAAAAGCACGCCTCTGCGGACTGCTAAATGCACATTTCTGGTTTTTTGTCATCTTCTGTAGCAGATACCGAAGAGAGGTAACTGTGAGCTGACAGAAAGCTTGAGCTTTATAATAAATTGGTAAATACTATTTACTGATTTGTGCTAGTAGACCTCCTGGTCTGATCAAATACATGAGTAGTTGTGTGAAGGCAGTGATGGAAAAATAATAAACAACCGTGAGGTAAGATATATACACACACCCATATACATACATACACATACAAATACATAATTCCTCAATCTCAGACATGTATAGAATATATATATATATATATATATATATATATATATATATATATACTTATATATATATATTATGTAATATAGACACATATATATATCAATTAAACTTATACTTTTAAATATATAAACTATTTCTAGTTTTTGTTTTTATTTCCCTTGTTTTATCACATCCAGTCCTTTCACTTTTGTAGAATGTCTGTCTTTGACAATTTAGATTCCTCTTGTGTGACCACCACAAAAGAATCCATCTTATGTAATGAAAGATTCTTTTATTTCGAAAATGTATTTGATTTCAAAGATTTTTGATGGGAACTGGTGTGTTGAAACAGATTTTATTATACCTTGAGAGGGTCATTAGGCCAATAATAAACACACACACTGGTTACTACTTTAGTTTTATTTATCTGAAGTAGACCTAGAGTTGCGAGGGCATGTCATTGTTGGGGCCACAAATGGCAATGAAACAACTTTAATAAACCTAGCTGATTGATTGTCTGAACAATTAATCAAACAATGATCATCATCGTTTAACGTCTGCCTTCCATGCTGGCATGGTGGAATCTATTAGTTAATTGGTTAAATGATTAATAAATCAAAAAATAATACTAATAGAAGTGAAATAGAACCAGTGTGTTTGCTTCAGTGTAATGACCGTCCCAAGATCCAACAAGAAGACCTGTGTTCTCATTCAGTTATCTTTGTCTTTTATCCTTTACTTGTTTCAGTCATTAAACTGTGGCCATGCTGGGGCACTGCCTTGAAGAATCTTAGTCAAATGAATCGATTCTAGTACCTTTTTTTTAAAGCCTAGTATATATAAATAAATATATATATATCCACACACGATTAGAAGTTATGTTAGCCTCATGATGGGATGGTGTTATCCAAGGAAGTCGACTTTGCCTTTCGTCCTTTAGGGGTCGATAAATTAAGTACCAGTTGTGTACTGGAGTCGATCTAATCGACTGGCCCCCCTCCCCCCCAAATTTCAGGCCTTGTGCCTAGAGTAGAAAAGAATATATACTATATATATATTGTGAAGGCGCATGGCTCAGTGGTTAGAGCGTCAAGCTTATGATCGCAAGGTTGTGAGTTCGATTCCCAGACCAGGCTGCGTGTTGTGTTCTTGAGCAAGACACTTTATTTCCCATTGCTCCAGTTCATTCAGCTGTAGAAATGACTGTTTGTCTTCCATAAAAACAACCCTATGTTGTGCGTTCGCCGGTGAGGCGACTTTCCGCCCGGACTTGTACCCCGGAGTGGAACCTCTTAGGTGCACCCATGGTCATTCGTGACCGACGGAGTCGAGGTCGATGTCTCACTATATATGTCTGTGTGTGTATATATATATATATTAATTATGAAAGTCGTTTCAAAGCATCTTACAAAATAAAATGAGCGTCTCGCGCTTTGACTGTAAAGTTAATAAGGGAGGTAACTTCTGTACCATTTCGCTGATTATTCCCCCTGTATTAGATTGCCTGTCGTGAATGTTGCGTAGACCAGTTGCGCACACGCGTATACATATATAGTTTATTCCTCTTTATATCCTATTTCAGTTATTAAACTGCGGTCATGCTGGAGCACTGCCGTGAAGGGTTTTATCTTTTGCAGTCCAACGTTTCTCTACTTGCCCCTCACCTGAACAAAATACACACACACACACACACACACACATAGAGGTCCTGCTAAAGTAGAAAATCGGAGTATTTCAAATGCAGGACTCAACCGGAGCTGGAGGCCACCTACATTCTTAAAAATTGTAATCTCAAAGAAGATCGAAATTCTGCTGGTGTAGAAAGTTCAGGCATCACATCGGCAAATTCGATACGTGGACCTAGGAAGGAATTTCAACCATGTTTCGGGGTCTGCTACCACAACAGCTCCTTTATAGGTTCCAGTTAGCTCAAGACATCATCAGGAGGAAACACGTCCGGTTTCGGCCCCTACTCTTCTACCGTTTTGACGTAATACCGCTAAGCATTTCGCCCGGCGTGCTTACTTTTCTGCCAGCTCGCCGCCTTGTGGCCAATAACATATTGAAACTCCACTGGGTAGAAAGCGAGGTTAATGTTTAATGTTTACAACTTGATCTGGAAACGAAAATCAGAAAAAAATAGTGCAATGTGCTGACCAGTAGGAGACCCAGTGGTAGACCAACAACGATAGATTATTTGGTATATTGGAATTGTCTTTTGTTCCTCGTATTTCTTGGATATACATTGCTTTGGCTCATTCTATCTTGTTATCAATTAGTATTATCTTTAAATATCTTTAAAGCTCTAAAGCTGCGGTCATGCTGGAGCACTACCGTTATTGAGTATTCTCTATTAAGTAGTATTTCTTTTAGTTCTTGGAGTCTTTTATTCCTCGCATCCAAATTCGAAACGATTGAACATATTCTTCTGTCAGACTAAATGGTATAGTTGTTTTAGTGTATTTTAAGTGACTTGAAATATTGTTTCGAATCTGTCGGTTTGTAGGTAATCTTGACTTCAATGTTCGTGTCTTTTTTTTACTATTAAAATATCCAGGAATCGTAGCTGATCGTGACTGAGTTCCATTGCGAAGTGTGTATTGTTGTTTGTATTGTTAACTGGGTCATTCATTATTGTTTTGAACCAGTTTGTAGTGAATGTCGGTTTAGATGTTTGTATTACAACCCAACAAAAACGTTGGAGCAAAACGTTGGATAAAATTTGTGGTTTTATATTCACCTTCCCATATCATGAACTAACAATCTCCAAACAAAAACACCCACCAAATGGAATGGGAAATTATGCATGAACTCAAAGTAAATAATGACATTGTAATTAAATAAGCAGCTAAGGGGAATGCTATAGTCATTATGGATGTTGACTACTACGAAAATGTCACATTATTCGTGCGAGATCATTTATTAGGAAAAGGTAAACAATTACCAATTATGAATAGCCTGGAAAACAACTTAGCACATTCATTCTTCTACAGCGAAAAGGTTTAAAAGACAAGGAATATGACTTTGAATATACTTTGAAGGAGGCAAAACCAACAATTTATATGGATTCTCTAAAATTCATTAGAACAAAATGATATCTCATACCACATTCGAACGATCTTAGATTAAGACCAATTCTAGCGGACACAAATTATGAGATACACAGACTCAGCAAATATGTACACATAACGTTGAAACCCATGCTGAGTAACTTTGACATGTTAGACTGCTTCCTCCCCACAAAACAAAGTTACAAAAACACCATTATTGTATCATTTGATGCGGTAAACCTCAATAGCACTACACCTCAAGACTTCGGACTAGAAGCCGTAGAATTCTGGTTCAAAAATTCTCCAAGGAAATCGCAGAAGAGATAGAAAACTGATTGATTACTGAAGGAATAAAATTCATCAAAAAAGTAAAAAAAAAAATTTTCAAATTCGTTGGTTGAATTTGCAAACAAATAATTGGGACTGTGATGGGAACAAAGGTTTCTCCTACTTATATGAATTTAATCATAGCGTCCCTAGAGATTCAAATGTACGAACAATATAAACTAATGTATTGCATCAACTTCCGCAAATACCTATTACAAGATTGGAAACGTTACTTAGATGGCTGCTTCATTTTGTAGATCACTGTCTTGACCAAGTCAATGACCTTATTTATAATATAAACAATAATATGCACTTCATAATGGAACTCAGTCACGATCAACTGCCATTCCTGGATATTTTAGTTATATAAAAAGACACGAACATTGAAATCAACATTCACTACAAACAGACGGATTCAAAACAATACTTCAAGCCACTCAAAGTGCACCAAAATACGCCGTTTAATCTTGCACGAAGAATATATTTAATTGTTTCGAATTTGTACTCTCATCTCACTCCGTCCAGAACAAGTTGCAGGCATTGGGTGGAGACTATAATATATTTTTTCGAAAGTTGGGGGCGCACCCAACCGGTTTGGCATGGTAATATTTTGGTTGCGGACGGGTTTTCAAAATGGTACGTAACAAGGGAATAAAACTTGCAATAAAGTTTTCATAGGCGCAGGAGTGGCTTACCAACCACATGGCTTACCAACCACATGGCTTACCAACCACATGGCTTACCAACCACATGGTTCCAGGTTCATTCCCACTGAGTGGCACCTTGGGCAAGTGTCTTCAGCTGGTTAAATTTCGTTCAGTCATTTATTTTGTGATAAATTTGAACTTCACCTTGTCTGGATTGTGGTGGTAATATTTCCGTTTGATTGCGCCACCTTTTGTGGGATGGAAATCATTAACATTTATTTTGACGTGCTTGTGAAAACGAAGATTTCGGAGTTGTCAAAACTTATTTAAAATGTGGTAACAGGACGTAGTAATAATAATCGAATGCAGAGAGCGTTCCGTCGGCCCAGTTTCGAGTGCCAACGTAGCCATGGTAACGGAACACGACGTCGAAGGCAGCCAACATGGAACTGAAATAAATTCATCGGAATTTTGTAATAGAATTTTGTTTTGTCGCCATAACAACGGTAATACCTGCAGCAGTAGTGACAGCAACAACAACAACAGCAACTTGAACAAGAACAAAGACAACAACTGCAAGAACGAGAACGAAAACCATTCTTGATGCTGAGCATCAAGAATGACGTCACCAACAGTAAAATCAACAGCAGCAGCAGCAGCAGCAGCAGCAACAGAAGCAGCAGCAGCAGCAATAACTTTATCTTTGCGGAGTGCAGTCAGCAAGAGAACCGTGGGTGCAAGATCTGAAAGAGAAGACTCTCTTGTCTAAAAAAAAAGACATCATGAAACCAGGAGTTATGCCTCTTATGTGGCTTGAGAAGGCAAAAAACTAACCCCGAAAGAATATCTATAAGTGAAATTGCTGCAAGGATGGAAGATTTAAATGTGCTGCCACGACAGAAACTGGAAAATGCTTGAAAGATATTTGGGCCTCAGTTCTACATAATTCTACAAGGGAAACAATATGCGATGGTAGCTGCCATATGTACCAGCGAACAAGAAGCTCGAAGAATGACATCTCTCGTTTATATGGGTAGGAGATTGATCCATATTCGAGTCACGAATGTGCAGGTTCACTGAGATCCGGTAAGTGTTCGAACCGTACTGAAGGCACCCATTAACGAGATGAGGACCTCCGGAGCACACTTTCTGATATTCGTTTTTACATCTTGCGGAATGGCAGTCCTGTTCTCAGAAATATTAAACCTTAATATACGAGCAATCTTCCTGGACCCGGGTTGTAGGCTGGTTGCTCTGGAATGATAAGGAAAGTGGTGTATCCAAACTGGTGGCTGTCTGTGCTCCAATTAGAGCCGGTCAGCCTGATTTCGTCAGGCGGTCTAGAAACAGTCCTGAGACCCTTTAGTACCAGCGGGAGATTGGAATCATAGTTTTGATGCACGGAACGACTGTGTGGGGCTAGTGCATAACAGAAGGCAGGTGTGTGTGTGTGTGTGTGTGTGTGTGTGTGTGTGTGTGTGTGTGCGTGCGTGTGTGTGTGTGTATGTATGTGTGTGTGTGTGGTGTGTGTGTGTGTGTGTGTGTGTGCGCGCGCGTATAAAAACCACGAAAATCTGCTCAGAAACCTCCAGCTATCTGATAGGCACTGATGAGATTTCCCTGATGTGCCAGTGTGGACACGGAGCAACCACACCGGGTCATCCAGATCGTATTTAGAAAGACTCTTCTCGGTTCCGAGCTGATGCGTGCTGTGTTCCAGCAGCACTTGGTGCGGCTGTTTGAGGAGAGCGATGAGTCGATTACAGGTAGCGAACTTTAATTGGCACCTGGATGGCCTGCCGAGGCTCTCAACGGTCAACGTGAGATTCCGTGATAAACTGATAACGGCCACTGAAATACGGTTGCACAAGGTGCAAATAGTCCGGTTTGGATGGCCTACTCTATGAATGCTACAAGTTCATGCCAGATTTGTTTTGCAACCTCTTGGCAAGCTTTTAGAATTCTTAGTACTGTGAACCAGGAAATGGTAACGCTACTGAAAAAAAGTCCCGACGAAGAGGACGTGCGACGCAATTTTCACTCCATAACTCTACTAAACAAAGAGTTTCAGATTTTGATGAAGGTGTTAGCGAAATGATGGTGCTTTCTATCGGTAATCTTGTCGGGGAAGCACAAACGCGATCCCTAACAGGTCTGTCCACGACAACCTCCATCTTATTCGATGCATCATAGAATAGGTTGAAACCAAAACTGGCTTCAGCAGGGCTCTGATCAATTTGGATCAGCATTCGATAAGATTGACCATCGTTACTAGGAAGCCGTGCTGAAATCGGCTGGGCTCAGGCCCATTTTCAGAGGTTGGGTCGCTGTAACGCACAGCACTGCCTGCTCAGTGCTCAAAGTAAAGGGCGACTTATTGGAACCGTTTTGCATCGCATGCTCGGTCCGTTAGAGTTGCCTGCTCTCGCCTCTTTTGTACGTGATGGCTCTCGAGGAAGTTGGAACAGTTGAGAGGCATTGCATTCGAACTGGGACCCAGAAGGGCAGTGTCAGTATACACGGAAGACGTTACCTCCATGATGGGGGTGACCTCAAAATGTTGGGCCGCCAGCAAAATTGAGGCCTCTCAAGCATTCCTCCGCTACACATCCTCTAGCATCTATCTCTCTATTTTTGGATTTGTTAAGGAAAAAACTAAGGTTTTACTTGGGTCCAGTATTTAATCTACTGTTGTGATGGGGTTTACTCACACACACAATGACATGCGCACACGGGTCCACACACAGGCGCACATACACACACCAACACACTTGCACACGCACATATTTTGTAGGTTTTTCATTTTGTTGGATAGGACTGATATTTGAAAATAAATAAATAAAGAAAGAAAGCTATATTTCTCATGTCTGTTGTCTCTTCATACTCCACTTCTACTTTGTCCAAAGTGGGCAGTGGTTCAAACTCAAAATACCCACTTTGTTAATGGTGTTTTAAGACGACAATTTACTGCCTATCCTATCTCCAGGAATTCGTTATCATTGCTTCTTGATGAGTGGCTGTGATGCGAAGGAAATCCGGCTTTTAGGCACCTGTGACAACGGAAGAGGCACATGATCTTCAGAGCTTGTCCAATCCTTTGATGAAAGATATTTAATTTGAGCATGTGCGTATATATGTACGTACATATGTATGTGTGTGTGTGTGTGTGTGTGTGTGTGTCTATCTGTCAGTATGTGTATGTGTACATATGTATATTTAAACAGACACATGCATACGTATGTGTATATACATATATACGATATATATGCTTTCGAAAAGTTGGACACATGCACTAAAACGCAACGAGTGGATAATTCCGTTGATTGCTCCGCAAAACTGATAAGAGAGTCAATCACGTACATCATCATCATCATCATCCTCCTCCTCCTCCTCCTCATCATCATCTTCATCACCACCACCAGCACCACCACCACCACCATCATCATCATCATCATCGTCGTGATCGTGATCGTCGTCTTCGCTGTCGTCTTCGCTGCTTGTAGGACGGTGATACCTATTTACAACAATGATGCAATGTCAAAACAAGAAGATTCAAACATGCACACATGCATACTGACACACTTACACATATGCGACAGGCTTCTTTCAGTTTCCGTCTACCGAATCCACCCACAAGGCTTTGGTCGGACCAGGGCCTTAACAGAAGACAATTATCCAAAGCGTCACGTAGCGAGGCTAAATGTGATTGACAAGTTAAATCTTACCACACAGCCACGCGGCGGTGACTGAACAGTAACACACACACACACACACACACACACACACTCTCTCTCTCTCTCTCTCTCTCTCTCTCTCTCTCTCTCTCTCTTTCTCTCTCTCACACACACACGCGGTTGCACGTTGTGTCCTTGAGCAAGACGCTTTATTTCACGTTGCTCCAGTCCGCTCAGCTGGCAACAATGAGGAGTACCTGTAATTCAACAGGGTCAACCTTGTGGCATTCTGTGTCCTGCTTCTCCTCAGTTCGCAAACCCGACTCCAGTATCAGGACCGACTTCGTGCAAGTATGAAGACACGCTGGCAAAATGCTTCTCCTCTAAATGGAAACCTTACCTGTCATTGTGGTTTTGTGGCGCGATGCAAAGCAGGCCTTGTGGTCTACTCAAGAAAACATAATAGATGATCCTCAAGCACTCGAGCAAAGTGTGTCCTCAACTTGTTCCATTTGCCAAAAGGTTTGCAAGGCTCCAGCAGCCCTCAAGAAACACATTCGTGTCCATCCATAGAACATGATTATCGCTTTATTTTAATGAGCCCTCATTTGTCGTATATATATATATATATATATATATATATATTATAAGGTTTTTAACTTTTAAATTTTCATATTCAAAAGAGACAGAGACTTCAAACTCGATATATCGATTTATTCACCACTCTATGTTAACATTTCGTGTTTTGTTCCGATGGTAACCACTCCTGAAGAAGTGCCAAATGTCAAAATCCAATGGACCAGTCACTGGATAAGTTTGGCACAGAAATGTTAACATAGAGTGGTGAATAAATCGATATATCGAGTTTGAAGTCTCTGTATTTTTGAATATGAAAATTTAAAAGTTAAAAACTTTATAATATAAATATAAACTGTGAGAACGACCCTTAAGGAATCTAGTTAATGATCCCCTAAGGTAAGTTCTTATGCTATATTGGTAACGGTTGCTACATCCTCTGGAAAATTATTATATATATATATATATATATATACATGTGTATGTGTGTGCGTGCTCGCTTATATGTATGCATATATATATATATATATATATATATATATATATATATATATATATATATATATATATATATATATATATATGCATGCAAACATTGTGGAATCACAGGAAAATTAACAGGGAAATAGACTTTGTGGCAGATACGCAGGAACAACACACAATACATACGCACAGGAAAAAGATGTTCTGGAGTGCTTGGGGGGATATTCAGAGATTGCAGATAGTTTCTGTTACTTAGGCGATCTTATTAGCAGTGGAGGAGGATACTCTGAAAGCCTGGTTGCTAGAAAAAGAATCGGTTGGAGAAATTTCAGAGGGCTATTACTTGTTCTGGTAACAAAAGGCCTATGTCTTTGAGTTAAAGGCATATTGTATGATACTTGTGTTTGAACAGCAATACTACTGGTCAGTGAAACGTGGAGCGTGAATGTAGAGGACATGTAAAGGCTGGAAAGAAATGAAGGTGGCATTTCCGGCTGGAAATGCAACGTGCAAATGTGTTGAGAGAGAAATTGGGCATAACAGACATCAAATGTAATATGTTAGATAAGAGACTCCGCTGGTATGACAATGAGATGTGTATAGACGAGGATAACTGCATAAAGAAGTGTCGATCTCTAAATCTGGAAGGAACCTGTGAAAGAGGGAGACCCAGGTAGACTTGGAATGAAGTAGCAAAGACTGATATCAAAATGTTGAGCCTCACGGAGATGACTAAAGACAAAGAGGATTGCCGATTTGCTGTGCGCCGGAAGAAACGTCTGTCTCTGCAAAACCGAGGCCCCCAAATCACTATGTGTATGTCCCTGCACTGGAACTACCTCTGTTTATCTCTTCGCCACAACTCATCGTCCTAACTTCTCTTTCCCCGGACAACGCTGACGTCGACTTTATCCTTTCAGAGTCGACAAAATAAGTTCCAGTTGAGCATTGGGGTCGATGTAATCGATTATTCTCCTCCTACTTAAATTGTTGGCGATGCTCCAAAGTTAGAAAGAATTGTAATATATTTCTTCATTATTTTTCTCGTTTTACTTTGTTTTATTCATCTACATAACCAAATACTTTGGTTTCAATTCTTTTTTCCACCTTCGTATTTTTACGAACCTAGAATATGCAATACATGTTTATCTTTAGTTACCACTTTATCAAAAATTTGCTTCACACATATTCATATACCAATTCATGAAAAACTACTGTTTTAAAAGCGGTATCTTCTCTTGAAAATCAGAATTTTCTGTCCTTGATTATGTCTGTGCACGTAATGTAAAATTCCACCATTTTTAAAGATGGCGATGTGCACAGGTAATCACACAAACTAAACATGTCTTTTAATAATTCACTAAGCCACCATCCCACTGTCTGAAACCTCGAAGTTATCGTCTACACTATTCATGTTAAAGAAAAATAAACACGTACTGTACAAAAAAGTATTTAGTAATCCTACAGTTAAATGTAAAATTGTTTTTATTATAACATAAGACATTAAAATATACACACCCCACCATGTATACAAGCGTTGGACAAAATAATATACATCCATACATGCACTCACACTCTCTCACACATGTATGTATGTTTGTATGTATGTATTAAACATTTTATTCACTTCCAAACTTATCTTTCTGTTCCTTAAGTAGACGGACATAGCTTCTCTTGAGAGTGCCACCCCCTAGAATGCACACCCACACACGCTTACATACACACACACACACGAACATACATACATATATATGTGTGTGCGTATATGTATATATGTATCGTAAATATGAGTTCGATCCTACTTCAGAAACAGCTGTTAAACATCTCTCCTTTCCACTTTCCTAATGTTAAATGGCGTTAGAGTTCCATTAAGTGTTCCAACACTTTAAAATAATGGTTTTGTCCCTTCTCAGATTAATTTCTCTCCCTCTTATTGACCAGATGTAAGCAATAAGCATAGTGTATGTTATTAACATAATATATGTTTTTAACAATTGCAGCGTGGAAGGTGTTTATAAGCCATTTAAAATACACAAAAAACGTTAGATTCATTTCAACATTTAAATTTAATTTGACAAAATATTTTCGCCGCTTTGAAACCGCGACCTGTTCACTGACAAAATTCCGTGCTGCTTACGGCGGTTTTTGTGTGTTTTAAATGGCTTATAAACATCTTCCACGCTGCAATTGTTTTCGTTCCAGCTCACGATCTCAGATCAGGTCACTTGCTATGCAAGTACATCTCCGTAATATGTTATTTAACATTATGTATATAATAAATATTATGCATTAATTAACATTATATATGTAATGAACATTATTTATATTAATTACGTATATGTGCAGACATTGCTCTGTGGTTAAGAAGCTCTGTTTGCAACCGTGTAGTTTCGGGTTCCGCTCCACTGTGCGGCAACTAGGGCAAATATTTTCCACTATAGACCAAGGCTTCCGATGCATGAAACTGTTAGACGGAAACTGTGTGGAAGCTCTTGTTGGTGTATATATATGTTTTTCTCCTTGTTTTCTCCGTATTCTTTCTGTTGAAGAGTGTAGCTCGAAACGTTAAAGACTTTCTGTATTTCCGAGCGTCAAACTAATACATCCTTTTGTTGTTTACACCACCTGTCCTCTTCTGTTTCTGTTTTTTTTTCGTACATTCTCCTATATATATATATATATATATATATATATATATATATATATACATACATACATACATACATACATACATACATACATTTGAGATGATAGTAACATCGATCATCAAAGCAATTTATCATGGATCAATAACTGGATTACTACCTCCCACTTTGAAGGGTATGTGTTTGCAATCCAGGAACAGGAAATATTAACCAAATACCCGATGCACAAAAGAGATAGAGATGCGGGAAAAGCAGTAAATTGAGACAACCGATGTAGACTTCGTGGAGTTCACACTGAAGATATCAGCCACATCATAAGCAGTTGTCCGAAAATGTCATCACGGTATTATCTACCGATGAGACATAATGTTGTAGCTAGGACATTCTATAATGAAATCCATCAGAAGGATAATCCCGAAGACAAAGAAATAAGAACCCACAATATGGTAGAAGCCATTGCCACTCATAATAAAAAGGAATACTGGTGGAATGTCCCAATGAAGACCTCAATAAAATGTAAGCACAACAGACCTGATATAATGACTAGGGATAGAGAAAAGTAACTGTGAGCAGTTGTGGATATTAGCTGACCATAAAGCTGATGGTCAGTGAAAAAGAGAACACCTATGCTGTACAATTGAGAAATCTGCAGTTGCTCTATCCAGATTACAAGTTCAGGTTAATACCTGTAATTATTGGGGTCCTGGGATATGTAACACACTGCCCAAATACCAATCTTGAGAAATTAGGCTTCTCAAAACTAGAAAGCAGAAAGCTAATTCGAAGACTACAGATCCCATCCATCATTGGAACTGTAAGAATCTGAAAAACTTTCCAGAAGTTTATCATTTAAATAAATATGAGCATGTCTAGATATGCAACTGTACGCATGAGAATACGTACATAAAGCAAAACATACAAGTCTGCACATACATACATACATACATACATACATACAAGCAAAGATACTCTGTTGTTGATGTTGAAATTCCAAGAAGGAGCCTTGGATCTCGGAAGCCAGTTCTTTCTCTATTGGCAAGAAATCTTGAAAGAAAACTGAATAATCACACACACACACACACACACACACACACACACACACACACACACGATCAAATAGACTCCAAACAGACTCGTGTGGATCTGCGTTGGCAAGACTTGTATTATTTGGTAAAATCGATAAAAAAAGTATTGTGAAATCACCATGGCGAGTGGAAAATTCAACGTTTTAGACAAAATCCTTCTTGAGGGAAAAGTTACAGCTAGCTTTTTTTCTCTATTTAGAGGATGTAAAACTTTGCTGTTTCCCGTTCATTTCTCTCTTTTGAAATCTCT